>NC_083621.1:26240437-26395437 GCF_963584025.1 Labrus mixtus
TGCACACTGGGGGCACAGCTCCCCTGTGACTATAAAGGACAGAAGAGGATGAGGCGCAGACAGACAGATGGTCAAAGAGACAGTGAAACAGGCAGACAGACATGGAGTTCAGGCCGTAACATGCACAGATTAAAGATGAAATAATATTGGAGTAATTAGCTCCTTAACGTCATTATGCCTCTGGAGAGGGATGTGTGTGTCTGAGTGTGTTTGTGCATCAGCATCAAAGCCGTTAACGAGTCAGAGGGCTGATCACAGGAGACAGGGTGGAAGGACGGATCGATGAAGGTAGAGAGGAGCAGAGAGACATCACAACAAGTGCACAGATGGAAGAAGGTGGCGCGGAAAATAAATAAGAAGACCATAGTGGCTGAGATCAGAAACTTAATGTATGATCAATACTACAATTCCTTTAATCTCCCCCCTCATATCACTGCACGTAAAGATCCCAAACAGATGTCTGGTTAAAACAGGGTCCATTGAAAACGCATCAAACCAATGAGGCTGACAGACTAATGAAAGATAACACCAGGGAGATGTGAACTAAAGGATGGCACTTCAGAGAGTTTAAAATGCTTTTTACATGACTTGATGTGTTACCTGTTATTGTAATATATGCCTGATTAAAATATTAACACTTATAAGACATCAGTTGATTAAAAAAAGGAAGTATCTAAAGTAGGTAAGTTTGCAGGATCAAATTTATTACAATGCTGTCATCTTGCGGTGGCGCGGTGCAACAACGCGTTGCAACAAGAAAATATCGACAAAATGGAGCCCGGTGCTCGGCCATGACAATGCAGGTCAGAGAAGCTCCAACTAGTGCACCGAAACGGCAGAAGAAAACCCATCATAGGTGCAAACGCTGTGACAAATACAGGATATGATCTATGGTTGAATGCAGACTCAAAGTGGCTGCAGGATTTTAGAAAGTAGGTCGTCTGTAGTCAGTTAGGCCTACAGCTAATCAAATCTGACTGAATCCCTTTTTTCATGGGGGTCATTGCAAATCATCTGCACTGTGAATCCAAAATACATTCACATGCTATTATTGACCCACAGCAAAGTGAGGTTTTGTGTCTCAAACATGCTACAGTCTACACATTGAGACTGAGGGAGCAGCAGAGCTCGAGGCAAAGACACACACACACACAAAGCTCAGGAAAAAGTAGTCCATTTCTTTTTGTGTTTGCTTAATAGACTAACATGCATTTTCTCCTGCCCGCTCCTGCAAGGCATCCACCATGACAGGATAAATGCAGCTTTTGTGTGCGTACACTTCGAATGGAGCTATCTTTATGGGATGGGGCTAATATCTGTGATATTTTGTTTGAGGTGAATGTGGGTCACACAGCACTCATACTCGAGTTCCCCAAGAGTTAAATGTGACTGTTTGAAGCCCTACAGGGGAACAGAGACGCTGTGTGGGTAGACTGTCTCCTCCTTCAGAGGGTAAAGGCCTCTATAGACAAATATATGCATCCTCCTTCTGACTGACGAAGGCTGTGAAGGCTAGGTACAGACTTAAGGAGAGGCCTTTTGTCACTTCAGGGCTATCATAAATGTTCAATGAACTGACATACATTTTTAAGTGATTCAAAAGATGTGTGAATATGTTGCTAAAAAGAATGGGGAAGAAATACCCCCCTGATATCACACAGTCATAATCAGGGAGCCTTACATTAGTCTACTAACAGGGGCTGACTTTCAGCTGACCTGACCTATGGTTCAGATCAGCAGCAACAGATATGAGGCATCATCTTTGATCCTCAGCTAACAAGAGCCAACCTTGGGTACGTTTGCAGCATAAAAGAGGATAAGCAGGATAAATCGTCTCCCTTAATGAATTTCTATCCGGCTGCAGCATTTGTCGACATTGAAATTACATTATAGGCCTGTTTTATTTAGTCAGAGGCCATGGCAACAGTCTGCATCCTGTTTTACATCCCTTAAATTAAATACAACCTGTGTATTGAAGGTCTGATTTAAATATATCTATGCTAAAGCTCTCACATGCAGTTAATGGTCGACTGCATGGGAACCTGGTTCAGGACAAAACATTAATACTACTTTATGGCTCATATGTTTAAGTTCCAGATGTTACCTTGTTGCTTTATCTTGAATTACTGGACTTTTAGGCTCAGCCCTTAAGACTTTTACTGAAGATACATGGTTGTAGCTACAAGAAATCTATCAAACTTTTTTTTAAATTTTGACTCTAATTGTGGTTATGTTCCAGCCACAACTTATACTCATGTTATATCTCACTCAAAGAAACAAACAGGAGACACAAATTCGAGGAAAATTCCCAGGACTTCTTTTTATTAAGAGAATTTTAGAACATAAGAGAGGGACCAGACACCTGCATTTGTCAAGAGAAGGTTTCCAAATTCAATTGTTTAAAAAAACCAGAGTGTTTAGAAAAGCCGACATGACAGCGTGGATGGAGCAGGAGCTGTTTTACACGCAGGGTCGTCGAGGAGACAGGTCGGAGGCAATCGCTGTTCCCGGAATGTTTCACATGTTCATCTTCCTCTTTCTTATGGACAACACACTTCAACACGCTTTTTTTTAACACGATTTCAATGGAAAAAAAAAAAAATACAAGAGACAGAAGCAAAAGGGAACTCACTGCACATTTAGAGGTCTAAAAGAATCACCCACATTAACATGGCTGAACCATTAATAAAACATGGATAAAGGCTGAACTGTAAGGGGGGGGTGTCTAATCTGTGGAGGAAGAAGAGGGGAGGATAGGGGGGGGGGAGATCGGGGAAGGAGGAAAAAACACAGGAGTACACACTTCACAACATAGCCAATCCGGCAGGGACGCACTTTCTACACCACACAAGCCTTCAACAATCATGAAATGCCATTTAAAAAAGATTTTAGTGTGTTCATCTTGCTTGCAGACACTTGATATGACCACTGCAAATCTGCAAGGCGCTCCATAATCAGCTTTGCTTTTTGTGCTAAAAATCTGTACGGATACTTATAAAATCATTGATAAAAATATTCCTCTGTTAACAATACGCCTTGGAGGGAAACCATGTGAGAGACTTGGGGGGGCTGGCTGGCTGGTTGGGGGCTCAGGGGGGGGAGGGGGTGGGGAGAAGGGATTGTAAAGGAGGAGGAAGATTGGGCAGTGGTGCTACTCGGACTTGGCCTCCTCCTTGGCCTCCTCAGGGGCTGCCTCCACCTGTAGGGACGAAGTAGAGAAGACCAAGGTCAAAACTTTTTGAAAGCACTGAGTTGATAACTTCTCCTGCTGGTGAGAACTTTTGGTTTCGGGTCACCTACCTCGTTGGTCTTGGCCTCTCCGTTCTCAGAGTGGTTTTCCTCGTTAGCCTCGGCCTCTGCGTTCTCCTTCGCCTTCTTGGTCTTCTTGTCCTCCTTCTTATCGTTCACAGCCTTCTCCTTCTGCAAAGGTTCCAGAGAAAAGAAGCGGTTTAGAGGTTTTTAAAAAAAATACTCACACATCACTCTTTGTCAGCTGCTTTTTTTTGGTTCAAACGACTAAATAATGAGAGCTGGAATGACTGACCTTTGTTGCCTTCTTGGCCTTTGGTTCCGGTCTGGGTACATCCGTTTTCTGTGATTTTAAAAAAGAAAACGTGAATATGAACATTTTTAACAACCTACTTGACTTCTGGCTCCTTTATGGAAACTTTTTAATTGCTGTTAAGGATTCTAACTCTGAAGAGTTTCCTGTCAGAAACGTATTTGAACTGATAAATAGTTTGCAAGGTGGCCCCAAACTGGATTCATTAAGGGATTAAGAGGCTCAAATTAAAACCTGTAATAGTCTATATTACACTAACAATGAATTATTAGCTGGTGTTGTATCATCCCTACACTTCAGTCTCAGTAATATCTCTTTAAAGTGTTTAATTTGTGTTATTAAGTAAACACAGCCTCACTGTCAGCCTCATTAGTGCACAGGGCACTACTTATATGTTCTGAACAACTTCAGAGGATGATTATTTAATGCTTACATCTTTACTGTTTTTAAAGAGAATATTGCTATATATATATTTAATATAATCAAGCGGGATAATTGATTTCCACGTTTGTTTTTGTTCCTCTAACAGTAAAGTACTCAGTTTGTGATTCATCAGGTGTGGGACTCATTTAAAACTTTCTATCACGTTTAACACACTCATCATCTGATTGTGTTCATGTAAATAAGTCTGATGTGTCTGCTTACCGTCTTTAGCCGAGCGGATCTCCTCGTGGGCTGAAAAACAACAACACAGATTGTGAACAGAGGTTTTTTTTTTCCCCCTCATATTGATTGGCATTGTATTCAAGAGAAACACATTTGAATCCACACTGAAGCACTTTCTTCCAGATAATCCCATCACATCTCACAAACACTGTTTTAATCACATGTGCGAGCTGTGTCTTCCCATGCCCCTTCTTACCTCCTCCTTCTCTGCTCCTTCTGCTCCCTGAGACAGAAAAACACAAATGACACGTGTTAGAAACAGAAACACTGAAAATGAGCATTATTAGGGTTTATGGTGTGCTTATATAACAAACAAACACTTATTAAATGCTTTGGGGGCATATTATGGATAATTGCCAATCTGCTGAAAAAACTTTTTAGTTTCATGTGAAAACTAAAATTTATTTCAAATACAGCTCATTTAAAAGGAATAGCACCCAGAAGTTTGGGGCAGATGCAGGATTTCATGAGCAGGCTGTGAGAGCTCAGCCATGTGGGCCTCTGGAGCCATATTTTGAGGGCCCAGGCCCTGCTTTTCTCTTTCACTCCCCCATCTCTTTCTCTCATTCAATGCATGAAGCTCAGATTTGAAAGCTGGCGCGGGAGTCTCAGAGAAGGGGGAGGGACCTGCTTAAGGCTCAGGAGCGCCATCTGGCTGCAGAGCCACGCCACGGCAGCCATTTGGGACTATGAACAAAGAGGGAAAATATACAATTTTATCGAAACGCGACGGCGAATGTTTGTTTTTGCGGCCAAAATGCAAAGTAAAGACACCAAAGCATTTTCTGCTGGCACTTTGGGCCGGTTTGGTGGCGAAATGGCGATAAGCGAAGCGTTTGTTCTCGGTAGGTCGGCGACGAAGGTGGACAAGAGCTGCAAAGCATGGCTGCTGCTTGTGCTTTAACTGCATGGAGACCGAAAAAGACTTCTGACTCCCCAAAGGACAGCGGCTCAACGGAGAAAACGCATTTTATAGGCCGTGTCCGAGCGGGAAAATATTCATTCTAACACACAAAAAATATACATTATATATGGAAAATAGGCAAAAATTCCCAGCTACCTAGAAGGTTTATACATGGCGTTATAATTAAGTAATGTCTCATAGGGATGTCTTCATAACGGTTTGCATTGCATTAATAGCTTGAAATCCCTCTAAACAATTTTTGTTATTTTGAAAATACGTACCTTTCTCTTGGGCATGTTGATCTCTTGGAGGTTTTACAAATTCAACTAAAAACTGTTTTTCTTAGTGGGTTCGGTGCATGTGAAGACGAGTGTCTCCCTTATGCTCGGCAGTGTAGTAAACACACTGGAACAGAGAGGCGAGTGGTTGAATGGGGGAGGGGTGCGGCTAAAGGCATGATTGATAGGCTCTCGGCCAATCAGGTGACGCCATTCTGGGCTGCAGAACACTTGGAATTTTGGAGCCGGTGATGATCTGGGGGTCTGCGCGAATGGCTTCTTGCAGGGAGAGATGGGAGGAAGCCTGCAAGAATGAAAGGATTGCATTCGAGGACATGTCGCCTTCATGCCAATGTGTTAAAATACAGTAAGAAAGATGAGCCGTCATGCTGCACCGTTAAACAGGCCCCCGGTGGCAGGCGGCATGGCCCCGGTGTAAAGCCATGCACGTATGCTGGCTCTTCTTGAACCAGGGCTCACATCTGCAAACGGGCAACAAGGAGCAATCACACCATAAATTCACTTCAGTGTATCAGTCCAATATGGCGCCCACTCTTCTCCGACACATTTTTTTTTTTTTTTGTTTGTCAGTCGGCTTTCCTAAATTCGCTTCAGAGAAAAGCCTGCGTCGTCTGCCCCAGACGCCTGCAGGGGGCCCACAAAGCTCGTCTAATGATGTGGCTGCACAAGACGGGCGCTTCAGTTTACTGTGTTGTTACACAAAGCAACCCAGACGAGCAGTGTTCAAAATCACAGTAAATTGTAATTTGTCTTCACCCGCTGCTCATAAAACCAACCCAGTTTTTTAAATTAACACCTGCAACGGTGCACATGTGCAGTGCTAAAAAAAGAACAATGGCCAATGTCTGGTCCCACACAAAGGGGACACTGCTGAAATATTCAGACATATCACCCTATCTTCTTGCCATCACGATAGGCCCATTATCTCCCTATGCGTGCACGTAGAGAGAGAGAGCGAGAGAGAGAGGGAGAGAGAGAGAGAGAGAGAGAGAGAGGGAGAGAAAGACTAGAAGGGGCGGGGTGCAGGGTAGAGGCGGAGGAGGAATGCAAAGCTCCATCCAGTGCAGAGAACTGGAGCATTTGCGTAGACAGTCTGCGCTGCCTCCAACGGACACACGGCTATCTCAACCAGTGAAGTTTGTTGTTATTGCTTTTTCGTCCCGCTCCCGATCAATCCGCCTGCAAAGCGTCAACAAGGAGTAAGGGCGACCAACCACTGCCTGCCAGACTTGTGTCATCATCAGGGATTTAAGCATGGTGATCAAAGTGTACATAGCATCGTCCTCCGGATCTACTTCGGTAAGAGAGTAAATCATCAAATTGTTCTTTCTAAGGCGATGTGAGGTTTTAGCTGGATTGCATGTGCAGCATCCAGTGCTTGTTTGCCTGAACTTTTTCTGAACTCACTTATTCCTGATGTCCACACGGCTGTCATCCCCTGTCTGAAGTGGTCTGACTCATCAGTAAGCATGCTGCTCTGCCCTCCCCAAGACTTCTTTGGACACAGATGGGGACTCTCAGTGTATTTAGCTCTCCCTCTCTTTGCTGTCTTCAACTTAAACAGAGAAGGAGACAGAGAGTGAGTGTGAGGGTTGGTGGTTAGTGAGTAGGGCACACATCTCTCTAGCTGCGGTTTATTGTCACAGACAGTGTTTCCTAAAGTGACAGCTTGGTGCTTTTGCAACTGAAATAAGGCTGAGAAACCGGAAATGTATGCAGCAAAAATCGATGAAAGTTCCTAAAGTGTTCTGTTGTGTCACCTGATACCAGGGCTGGGTGGTTTGTTAATAGTTTGATCTTGCACTAGAAAAGTAGAGTCTTGAGTGTTGCCTTCACTGTCCTTGAGCTACACTTTTTCAGACTTCTTTCAGAGTGGAGAGGAATGATGGTGATGCAATTCTCCAGGGCCCTCTATTAGACCTGCAGCTGCAGCTCAGAACACTTAGGTTCTGTTTAGGACTTGTTGGAGGCCTGTGTTTGTAGGAACATACAACTTTATGCAACTAAAGCGCACTGACGCTGGAATTTTTATGATGAAATGTACATTGTTCAGAGATACTTTGGATTCTCAACATTCTTAAAAAGGGATGCAAAATATTTATTTTCACTCAGGGTGTCCAAAATGTGCACGTTTGAAAGTAAAGGCATAGCAATTGAAACCAGTTAATCTTTTCTCACTGTTGAACAACTCATAATTTCTTCTTATTTATTATTATTAGATATTAAGTTCATTTGTAAGGTGTGTGATAAATCGATTCAAAATTGTCAAGATTCACATCGGTACTCTGAGAAATGAATCGCAATAATATGGTGAGCGTCAGCAGCTACAGAGCAAGATTTTCAAATTGAGGACGCACCACCGTCTTTTAAATCGGAGGTGTGGAAGCATTTTGGCTTCCCCAAGGCAGACAATGAAAGAGGTGAGAAGATAACAACAACTGTGTGCAGATATTGTAAGAAGACAGAGAACTACACAAATAACACAACCGACATGATGCAGCATTTAATCGCCCCTTGTTGCGAGAAAAAAAATAACATTACAAGGTCAAACCACACTGACAAGTGGGTTTGCAGCACTTAAAGGAATCTTTCTCAGTCAAAATGCGTCTACAGTCTCATTTTGTTAATTAAATCGTGAGCGTATCGTGAATCATATCGTGAGTTGAGTGAATCATTACATATAGTCAGTAGCAATGTTAGCATGCATTCTAATTGGGTCCCTCTTCCTGGGCTCATCACCACCAGATCCACACTCCCAAATGCAGGACACTACAGGCGTGTACTTTTACTGCTTGTACCTAAAGTACAAGCTACCTTAGAATATTACACTTAAAAAGCTGATACTTAAGAAAGCTAGCTCAAGCTAACCAGTGAAAGCCATCCCATGGTTGACCCTCGTTTTGGAACGAGTTGGACAGTTGGACAGCACGAGTATCTTTATCACCTTCATGGTAAATGACATTTGAGAAAGCTCAGCAGTGATCCTACAGGACAGGAGCGCCCTGTAAAGACAGAGCAGTCTAAGCTTTAGTGCAAATGATGCCATCACTTTGCTGGATCCTGTCTGGGAAAACGCATTACTTCTCATTGATCTGCCTCTAGTAGAGTCTGCCAGAACAAGTGGACACACTTAGGTCCTCTTAAATGCTGCACTCACAATCATAGATAATTATTTTCTTTTTTAACAATTATCTGTATTCTATTTTTTTCTGAAATTAAAAGTTTAATTCTACAGTATAGTGTTCTTAATGCCTCCTTTATCTTCCACTCCACTGTGATCACTAATTTATGTTATTTAGATTAAGATACAAGAAATGTCTTCCCATTATAAAGTGCATACAGCCTCAAGGACTCCATGTTTAATTGGCATAGTGTTCATGTTAGAATCTGTAATGTTTAACATAAATAGGAGCAGTAAAAGACATTCAGAGTGGTGAAAAGCTGCACAGTGACAAAGTGTAGTAGTTACCCTCTGTCTCACAGCTTACAGTTTGATTGCATCAGTGACTACCAAACAATGTGATTGCATTCCCCTATCCAGCAGCGTCTGCTTCCCCTCTAATCACATCAGTTCACTGAGAGACAAAAACTGGGGGGACAAGTAGGAGAACTCAGAGCATTGCTCCGCTTGACCAGACGATTAAATGTTATAAAGGCATACAGTTCTGTTCTATTTGCACATATTCTGCTTTTAATGTGAATTCATTTGATGGTCAGTCTGATTTAGATGACAGAAAGATGTAAGCAACTCCCGCAGCACGGCTTGTAAACATCGTCAGAAGCATTTTTAAGGTTTAATGGACTCAAGTCTTTACTATCTGATACAAAGCAACCACACCTCATATTCAAAAGATGTGTGTACATGAAAGTTGAAGAGAAGTAAAGTATGATAATGACAGACAATGAACACATGAGGGGAGTTGTGTTAACACAAAGGTTCCTTCTTTTTTTCCCATTTGCATGGACAGTGAATAGATTAGGTCGAGTGTGCCCAAAGGCTCTTTCTCCACAAGTGCACTTAATGTACCCTGAACAAATGTCATCTTTGTATAACTTTGTAACTGTAGCTTGAAGAGGAATACATAATCTAAAACCCTCACATATTATCATTGTGCTGAACCTGAACCTTTGTCACATAAAAAGATAATTTCTTAAAAAGATTGTTTCCAGTCTGCTCCATAGCTTATGGTCCCCTAAGCAAAGCACTGATTGCTAGCTTAGCCACTGGCCGACCCCTGACCTGTGCTGGTCTCTTGTGGAGGCTGGTATATCTCCTAAATGACTGAGAGGTGACATCATTGTATTTGCAGCCAGTAATGAGAAGCAGAGTGTTTGAGTCACCTGAAGAAATGGTGTTGTGACTCGCTGTTAATCCTCCAGAGAGCCTATAGTGTTACCAGCAGCGGCTTTGTAAAGATTAGGTCATGCCATTTACCTACCGCATGCTAACCTTAGCTGTGATGCTACCTTTGTGTGGTGTTTGCACACATGTTAGAAAGTATATGCTTAGTACCTGGTACCTAAAGGTTACCATGAGGCCATGTTTGACTAACAAACTAGTGTTTTCTTTTAACATCACATGTGTGAATGTACACATACACCTGTAGTAGGGTATCTAGACTCCTGGGCATGAGGCCAGCGTGAAACTTAAAGTAGCTTATGTCCATGCAAAGAGCACAAACATTGGTCAGAACCGAGACACATTTACTACCTCCTTCCCCTTGAAACACTACAGCCTCACTATTGTTTGAAGTTCCTCATTTCCTCATTGCCACAGTAAATGTTCTAAGAATCAGTGATAACGTTGCAAATTCTCTTTTAGTGTTTACAGTAAACAGATAGTGTTTCAAAAAGTCGTCTGTTCTCTGCTTCAGACTTATTGCTCTTCTTCAACTGCAGATTAAACTTTAGGGTCCAAAGGTCAGACTGTCTGTTACGCACTGCTGCACTCGGTCACTTTGTGTGTCACATAGATTACATTATTGGTGTTTCTGCAGTTGTTGTTTTTTTTTCCACCTTTGGGCAGCAGTGTGGGAACTCAGCCAGAGTATTACTGTAAGGCTCTTTGGTAACAATGTTGTAATGCTGACTGATCTCAGGATTGGGTGGAGGCCACTGGTGCTGCTAAAATTCCTGAGTGGCATATTTTAATGCAAAAACCAACTTGGTTTGATCAAGACAAAACCATCATTCCTTACAAACACAAAGGGGGAAAGGATTAACTGATGTTTCAGATTGGTGGATTTATTTCATTCAGATGTTGGACTGAGCATTACAAACATCATTTAGTCTTTCATGTAAGAAGAATTTTGGACAAATTCTATTCAAACTAATTTTCCTTTGAAGAATTGAAAACAAAATGATTCCAACCCCATGTCCACTGACCGGTCTATGCCGTATTGATCCACCCCTGTGTTGTTGATACAGTGCATCCAATCAATTCCTTCTGCCATTGCCGGGCAAGTTCCACCCTTTTTTCAGGGATTGATCTGGTCTGGATTTAGTCTCGTTGCTCTGACACAGCTCTCACATGATGATGATGTGGAATCTAAGCTAAAGAGCATAGGTTTCAAATTCCTTATTTCCTTTCTTTGGTTCCCCTTGGAGTCATTAAAACAATAAGTGCAATAATAAGATTCACTGTAACAATCCCTGATTGTTTAAATGTTATGACCCCATAGTTTTATTAATAAATACTTTGGTAATCATTTCTCGTTTCCTACTGTAGTGGCCACACTGCACCGTCTTATGATTGTTGCAGTTCTTCCATGGGCATGTACGTGGACTATCTTTGTAATGTGATAACATTAGAGCTAGATCAGTGCTGATAAATTATCAGTCTAAAGTGAAAACATGTAAGTCAAATCGTACTTGTTTAATGCCGTCTCTGTATTGGCAACATTTAATTATCCGTATTCATTACACAACACTAACCCTGCATTCCTAAACCACATCTTCTACTGCACAGAAGATTGTCGGTCAAACTAGCCCTGAAAGCATGCTGGCTTAAATATTGCATAAAGGAAATTTGACATATTTTCTAATACTACATTAGACACATTTCATTTAGAAATATTTGAATCTGCTCAAGATTCTACAGCCATGCTTAAAGAACTGTACTGTTGGTATTCAGCATAGAATTAACCATGTTTACCAGTTTAGCATGCTAACATGTGCTAGTTAGCACTGCTCACAAAGTACAAGTCTGATGATCAATCGTGATCAGAAGTTTTGTAGCTTGTGGGCAAGCTGTTGGTAGTCTTTCCCCTGGAAGGTCGGGGGTTTGATTCCCAGTTCCTGAAGCCACATGTTGAGATGTTCTTGGGCTAGACAATTAACCCCAAATTACCCCTGCTTCTGCGTCAGCATGTGAATGTGTGCGAATGGAGAAGTGTGACCTGCGGTGTAAAAATAGCTTAGAGTAGTTTAAAGACTAAGAAAGAACTATACAAGCTCAAATCCATTAAAGTCTATTTAGGTTCTAATCCAATATGTTGTCAAAAAAAACAAAACTGCAGATTGCTAAAGTTATTATAATCCATCTCTTAAAGAGAAGATACATGTCTGGTCCATATTTCATGGTTATAAATCAAAATTTGAAACATTTGTTCCAAAGACAGAAACGTCAACTTGACTGTGGAGGTAAAGGAAATGTAATTCAGTGTACCACAAATACAGTATGTCTACTTCAAATGGTAAATGGACTTCAGCTAGTATTGAGCTTTTCTAGTCTTCTGACTATAAAGCACTGAAAAGGTAGGCGTCCCACTTACCCCCATTCACTCACCGGTGGCAGTTGCTGCTATGTAATGTGTCCATCAGTATTAAATGATCAATTCATATAAATTCACGTGCTGCTAATGTAGCAGCAGGAGCACTAGTGGCGACGAAGGCCGCCTGTGGAGCTGGACACGTCGTAAAAACTAGGGCGACGATCACTCACTGTAGGTCCAACTAGGACAGACTGCCGACGATCTCCCTGGTGGGTCAGGGCCTAAAGTGTCTTGACCGAGGACCACACATCGACATGTGGCTGCAGGAGCTGGGGATCGAACAGCCGACCATCTGATTGAGAGAGGATGGAATCACTGAGCCACAGTCGCCTCTTTATGGAAGTGCTAGAGGAAAAGTCTTGGAAACACCAAAATCAAAAGATACATCATAAGTGGACCATGAATGTCAGTCCTACATTTCACGACTGTATACTTTATTTGATATTTAAACCTGGACTACAGAGGAGGACCATCTGTCATTCAAATACTGCTATAGAGCCATGCAGCTAGTATGAGTAAAACCAAGAGCCACTGCCAGATCTATAAACACAGACACAACACCTGATCTGCTTTTGCATTTTGTTAAGCTCAGTGTCGGTATTTGCAAACCAAGACAAGCTATTTAGGTATGTTACGAGGGAGCAGTAGACGAAAACCTGAGACCCAATAGTCCTGTTCATTGACTGTCTGCATGCCAGACACTGGTTCATCACGCTCACTTGTGTCTTTCTTGTCGGAGCTGAGGAGAGATTTCATAACATTCCAGGGAGATATACTGTAGATTATCCAAGGCAAGAGGAGAAGACTAGTTGTTTATTACCCCACCCAGAGCCAGGAACTGAGTTTCTTTTCACCCGGCGCTCCACTCAAGACACTTAAGGAGCAATGCAAACGGCTGAACGGACCAAAACAGGGATTTCTCACTGTGCAATTAGAGTAAAAGGCAGATGGCTAGTGGCCAGTTTGACCTACAAATTAATTTTGCTTGGCAGCACTAAAACACTGGCTTGCTGGGGGATTGTGGAGTGAACCAATCGGAATTAGAAAAGAGGAGAAAGTGAATGGTTGTGTTTAAGTAAGAGTGTACAAGTAACTTCTTTTTTTCATGGGTGCACCATTAAGTGGCAGGACTGGGAGTCAAACCTGCAACCAGTGCGATGAGGATTGCAGCTTCTGTTAGTGAGGCGCCTGCTCTACCAACTGAGTTTAACCAGCACCCTGTAACAGTACCATCTTAATACTTAAAGTCAGACTGTGCAGTTCCATCAGACACAAGATTGTCTTTGTTTATTGACAGAGTGATTGAGGTTCCTTCGTCGTCCACTCTGTTGCTTTGTCCTGTGCTGGTTTCCAGAGCAGGCGGAGCTGTCTATAGGACTTTGAGCTCTGGATTGCCACTAAAGATTCAAATGGCAAGACGGTTGATCAGCCGACATTGTCAGCTCCCTCATTTCCATGCGCCGGTGTTGTTTCTGAATTTGGCTGTGAAATAATCCACCTGTCTCATCTGAGTGCCAACATGCCGGGAGGAGCCATCTCACAGAGATGTGTCTGAACGGACAGGAAGACAAAAGCATGAATTATCATTCATAGCGCCATGTAATGACCTCACCATGTAGTGTATAGGGCTTACTGTGATTTTTAGGTGTGTGTATGTGCAGCTGAGGCTGGATGTGTGTGTCTCCTTCAGCAGGCCTTATTTGGCTTGTGTTTGACCAGTTACCTCCTCTCAAGTCCCAGAGGAGCTCTTGTTTCCGTCTGGCCTTGTACGGCCATCCTGCCTCTTACACACACCCGCTGAGACCTCATTGGACCACAATTTATTACTGTAAATCATACACACAGACACACACACATACACACGCTAATATAAGCTGAAGCATATCTAGACTATTCCATCCATTCTGGAGGCTCTTTATTATGTTTTTGTGAGAGTTTGTGGGACAGTATGGTCCAGTGCACTTTAACACCTGACACTTTTTCCTGTTGGGTTGTAGAGTTGGTTATTTGCATCCTCCAAAGAGGAACGTCTGTAGTTTTGCATGGAGCAGAAAGGTCTATTATAGAAGTGTCAGAGGTGAGACAGCTGTTAGACGTGATGTGCCGATACAACGCACTCGCCTTCTGTGAAAACGGTTGCCTCTCAAAATCAATCACATCTGCTTAAAAACCATAGAAATTGAGAAAGACAGCAAATATTTTTTTTGTGGGAGGTATGCTCGCTTACTTGTAAAAAGCACACAGGCTTGGACAATTACTACTATTTGAATTGCTTTCAAAATCCCTGTTTTAAACACTAAAGTGACAGCTCTTTTCAAAATTCAAGACAGTGATGATAGTCCAGACTTCAGAGGTGCCGACATCATCACTATCTAGAGCTTTAATGAAGATGAAACACAATCTGTCCCTGCTCAGCCTTGCTGGAGTTCACTCTTGTCAATACTCGTGTATCACTTCATTCAGTTGTCACCAAATGAGCGGTAACTTAGTAACAGAGCAGCCAAGGATCTGTAAAGTGTAATTTCTCACAGCAAAGAAGTGTCATCATTTCTGCAGCAGACTGGTGGCAGTATGTTGAACCGAGGCCCTTCTGTTTCCTCATAAGTTTGAAGTTAACACAAGTCAAATTGACAACTTCCCCTCTATCACCCTCCCCCCCTCCCTCCCTCCCTCATGCAGATTAAAAAGCAGCAGCAGGATGTGATGGGCTTCCTGGCGGCCAATAAGATCGAATTCGAGGAGTGTGACATCGCAGCCAATGAGGACAACAGGAAGTGGATGAGAGAGAATGTTCCGGAGGAGTCCCGGCCGACTACGGGGAACCCGCTCCCCCCACAGATATTTAATGAAAGCCAATATTGTGGGGTGAGGAACACGTGAACACACATCTTCTGAATTATTAACACAGTATTGTTCATAAAATTAAAGCAATACTTTAGAAGTCATACCTGCCCGACATTGTTCCTTACAGACACATCAAGCATGATGAGTTTCAGACATTTTTAGACTAAATACATTTTTAACTTGACTTATACATCACTGTGGTACTCTGTGTCTGTAGCAAATTTCACATAGTTTATTTTACTTCATTTTTTTTTTTCACAGTGCAATATTGAAGTTTAAGCTCTCACAAGTCTTGTATGCACCTGTGCAGCATCCGTGTGTAGACAGAGTTAGCACAAATGAGTGAACATACTGTAGTTCATCACTTAGCAGCTAAAGAGCAAGTTTTAAATGTCAGGCGTTGGTGGAGATGTAAACTGAGCTCATAGGCATGAGGTTAAAGGACTTTTATTGAACATGTGGACAGCAGAATGTAAATGTTGCTCTGTGTCTGCTGTTTTGTCTTTAAACAGAAAGTTTGCTAGTACAGTAGGGAAGGCACCGACCGTCAATGCTAGCTTGCTCTGCTCCCCCTAGTGGTGAAATAAAAATGATGACAGTTTTACATTTTGCATTTGAGACAAAAATGCATTCCTTAGCATTCAGCAAAATATCTCATGCATTTTATTGAATATGATATTTAAAACCAGACAAGATAACATGAACAGATAACATAACCATGCAGGAGCTAGTAAACTTAGCATAGCCTGGACACACAGGAAGGACAGCTTTCCTGGTTTTATTCAAAGATAAAAAAAAAATCAGCTTATCTGTACTAACCCATGACTATGTGTTTAAACAGCGACAGAACAAAGAACATCATAGATCATAGATCCCCCCCCCCCGCCCAAGTTCATGTACGGATTATACGAATATCCATCCATTAATATCTATCCTGCTTATCTCTTTGGGGGGATGGAGCAGATGGAGCAGATGGAGCTGCTGTTATTGGGTGAGAGGCGCAGTACATCCTTGAACAGGTGGCATGTCAATCACAGGGCTCACAGAGACAGTGTTACACCGTGTTAGCAGACCCCTTTGTCCAAAGTAACGTACATTTGAGAGTAAGCACAACACAAGAAAGCATCTGGACCAGTGGTACTCAGCCTGGTTAGACTTAAGAGCCACATTGACCAAAACATATTTCTGCAAGAGCCACAATCAAAAAAACTATTTCTTTCCTGAAATATGTGTGGGAAACACAGTGACATGACATGCAAAGAATCATTTCTGCTGACAATGTTTCCCTTTTTTAAATAATTACCCTTTTTTTCTACAAGTAGGACCTAAAAGAGCCACAACTAGTCCCAGATGAGCCACATGTGGCTCGAGAGCCTCGGGTTGAGTATCACTGATCTAGACAGTAGAAAACAATTTGAGTTAGTGCCAACATGCCAACTCCACCCTGTCCAGCCGGGGATTCGAACCAAGAACCTACCTGCTATGATCAAGTCAAGTCAAGAAAACTTTATTGTCATTCATCCCAGACGAGGTACACAGCTGAACGAAATGTGGTTTCTCACAGAACAGGTACTAAGAAACAAAGAAAACGTAGAACAAGACTGCGAGGCAGGTGTGCTGCCATTGGCTAGGATTTGAATGCAAATGAAAGCTCAATAATAGGATGTGACGGCCCTTACAACAGCACTGCTGTGCAGCCCATTAAACAAACATATCATTTATAAATATGTGAGCTTTAGAGGTGCTAGTTGGCAGATACTCTAACCTTTGGACAGAGCCAAGCTAGCTTTTTCTCCTGCTCCCAGTACTTATTAGATCAAGTTAACCATCACTGTGCTCCAGTTTAATATCGAACAGGCAGACATAATACTCGCATTGATCTTCTCAGACTTTGCAGAAAGTTAAGGTGTATCTCAAAATATAAACCTATTCCTTTAAACGTCACGTAGGGATGTATACTCTACAGCAGGGATGGGCAACTTTGATCACAGCAAGGGCCACATTCATTTAATTCTCACTGCCAGGGGGCCAAATTGTAGGATACAAAAACGATTACAGTCAATTTTGTCTCAAACATATACCAGTGATCAAATATTATTATGGACATATATCTGGTTTTCATGATTTCATGGCAGATTTTGTCAGGTTTTCTTCATGTTTCCAATTAATTGATATGTAAAAATTGACCTGAGGACCAAATTGACGGTTGATGGGGGCCGCATGTGGCCCCCGGGCCGCCAGTTGCCCACCCCTGCTCTACAGAATAGAGCAATCTGAAGAATAAAAAAAAAATAGAAAATTAAATGAAAAAATTAGAAAATTTCCCAGCGTGCAGTGGGCACAGGTTGTAGTACTTTATCCTTGCTGCAGCCTCAGATATACTCTACCACGTACTTCCATTAGAAAGACAGAAGGGTCTTCAGGCTGAGTCCACTGAGGCATCACGCTGTGCGTCCAGTAGATGCCTGGGAGAGAGGTTGCACATTTTGGAAGGGGCTTGTATTGAAAGTGACAGACAAAGAGAGAATAGCATTTCCCAGGATACTTGCAGCTGTGAGTGGGAGAAAAGGAGTGAAAACAAAGGAATGAGAAGGAGCATGGGATCAACGACAGAGAGAGAGAGAGAGAGAGAGAGAAGTTAACAGGAATGAATGAATGTTTTAGCTTGTTTACTTTTGGCGACATTCTCATAGACAATACCCTCCTATCAGATTGACTACCGAGGCCTGTCCTTTGACAAATAACAAAACAGTGACAAAGGCTGTGTCCCACAAAGAGTTCTGCTTCAGTGCTGCTCACATTGTCGCCCTCAGGCGCTGATCCACAGCCTGAGTGATTTACATGCTCGTTCCTTGGGTTGGAGCAGCTGATCTTCTGGTGGGATTTCCTCTCAAACTTTCTCTGTGTCTTCCTCTCTCTCAGAACTATGAGGCCTTCTTCGATGCCAGAGAGGACAATGCCGTGTATGCATTTCTGGGTCTGACTGCTCCCCCGGGCTCAAAGGTAATCTCATGAACACAAACACACACACTGATGTCTGTCCTTTCTTTGAACTGCATTCCTCAAGCAGCTTTTGTGCCTAAATATATATTTATCCTCACGGTGTGATTTCATACAGAAAACACACATATTACATAACACATGTGTTCATGATATCCAAACACCCAAGCCGGCCTCTTCTGCTCTCTCGTGCAAATGTGTGCCTCCCCTCTGCCACAACGGGAACTGCAGGAAGGTGTGCCAGTTACCATAGAAACAGAGGGGTTTTCCTGTGTGCTGTGGCAGGGGATACACAAACCAATATCGTCCATTTTAATATAACACGCTGTCCTCCTTTTGTCTCTGTCTCTCTCCAGGAGGCCGAGGCTCTAGCAAAGAAAGCACAGCAGTAGCAGCTTTACATTGTTTCTACCTGATCCCTAAGGCCTAGACCTGGACCCAGACTAACCTGGAACTGATCCAGGGAAGAAAAAAAAAGAAGAAGAAGCAACATTTCACTCAGCTTATAAATATGTGGATGTTTTTTTTTATTTACTTTTCCAGTATGTTTTTTTTTTATTAATTTGTGTTAAAGCTGTGCCTTGCCAGATGTTGTGAATGGAGGTGCTTCAGCAGAGCATTATGGGTAACTTTTAAACTGCTCTGCTTTCTCCTATTAACCTCAGCCTGCCAGTCCTATTGGCCTAATGAAATGTCAATCAACCGTGAGCATCATTGTGTAGCCTCCTCCATCAGACAAAACTAAATATACACACACTGAAACTTGTTACCCAGATTCAGAATTTGGCAGACAGATTGGCGACTTTGTTCCTCATCATCACATTGCTTGAATCCATTAGGATTAATTCGTACTAGTCTTTGAATCCTGGAAACATTAAGTCACATGTTGTGCTCCTGCCAGTCATGTTATAGCCAAAACTGCAGCACCTTGTTTGAAAGTTCACTTTTACAATTCCATTCTCTTTGTTTTTATTTACTTTGTAATGTCTTAATGCTGTTTTAATGGCAATCTTTTTATACAAAATGTTAAGAAATTATAGTACAAGCCAAAATGACAAGTCTGAAAACATGTGAGATGATGAAACACTTTTGTTTTTTTTGGTTGTTGCATTTGTTTATAGGCGAGAGTGACGTCTGTTTTAGCTCAAAGCACCCTGTTTCACACTGTGTTGGTAACTCCTGTCTTACTTACATTGATACCTTCCCTTAAATAGAATTTAAAGAAAAGACTGCAATCCTCGCTCTCAGTGCACTGTGTTGGTTGTCATGAAGTAAGTTTCAATGACAGAGTCAAACTAAATTGGACTGAAATCTGCCTTCTCATGATATACTGTGTTTTTTTTAATGCACAATAAACGATATAAACTTTACAGAATCTGACTCATTTTTCATCGAACATTGAACTCATGAGTGGGTTTTTTCTGTTTCACATACTCTGGTTTACACTCTGTCATTGAGAGATATGCTCCCCACACACACATAGGCCATGAAATGTGGACATGCATAAGTGGAGAGATGTCAGAAAATGCTACGCAGGGAGCTCAAGGGCACCTCGGCAGTACTCAGGAAGTGCCCTGGCACCTCTCCATCTACCAGACCAATGTTCATATTTCGGTCCACGATGGGACTTGAGCGAGCGATCCTCCAGTTCCCAACCCAAGTCCCTACAGGCTGAGCTACTTCAGTCCCCCTTAATCCATTTAAAGATAGGAATGTTGTGAAAATGAGAGTAGGACATGTATTCAAGACATCACTTCTTTTTAAGTTAGTTATTTCTTATTTGCTATATTCTAAAGATATACTCAAGCACATCATCAGACCATTTGGAATTTTTCTCAACATAGTAGAAAAGCAACTTAAGGTAGTTTTTTTTTCAGGTAGTTTGTAGTCCATATTTTATTCTTTTATTACACCACAATTCAGAATTGTATTTTTAACTCCATTTCATTAATGGGTCAGTTCAACCTACTTTCAAGATTTACATAAAAGAGTACTGTCTCAGTGGAGTCACAGCAGTTTCCATCCAGCAGCTTTACCACCGAGGATTTGTAGATGTGGAAATGACATTTAACTAAAACATTTTCATGTTAGCATCACTCTCTGCACTTTTTTAATTACTGACGACCAAAAAGGTTGTTGTTTTTGTTTGAGCTTTTTCTTCTTTTTTCAATTCAATAAGCTTTATTGGCATGAATGTAAGAATGACGATACTACCAAAACATCATACATCAACCCATTATAATGATACAGTAATGATAGTAATAATTAATTGTGTCACAGTTTGAGTTTTAAAAAGAGATAGAGGACCCAAATGCAGTCTAAAAAAAGTATTTCATTAAAGATGAAAAAGGCAAAACAAGGTTTACTCCTGGAGCTTTCATCAACACAGCCTGGGTCTGTTGAAGGTGGCCATGCTGTTGGCAACTAAGGCAGGGTGACCATACATCCCGATTTGACCGTGACCATCCTGTTTTCAAGCTCTGTGACTCAAGTCCCCAAATATAACTATAAAACACTAATCTGTCACAATTTTGGATAGTCCCTGTCCCAGTGTTAACCAACCAAAACAATACACCATGTATAACACTAATATGGCTGTAAATGTCAAACTATGCTGTTGCCAAGGCTGTTGCTATTTTAACCAATAGAAAACATGACTAATCAAAAAAATGACTAATGCACCACAAGTCAAAGTTAAACATGTATTTGTCTGTACATGTGACAATCAATCTCGGGGTTACGACTTTTGCTTAGCTAGCATAACTTACCTAACAGGACCTGCTGCGTAACAACAGGAAGGCTAGCTGTCATGCAGAAAAGGAAAGTCAGTGTTTTCAACAGATTCCTTTGAAAAGAGTACCAGCCAATGAACATGCTGCGTTTTGCACACACTGCAAGTGTACATATTCAGTCGCCCACATTGGAAATGACGACATACAAACCATAATAAAACGAGCAAACACTGATAGTGGTTACAGGCTGGAAGTAGCACGGTTGAGACCTACTTCAGTGAGGCATTCGCTGCTGACAACCAACTTAAATAAGCTGTTCAGGAGGACACCTTTACCACGTTGTTGTACGACCAGTGCAGGTCACTGATCTGTGGATTGATACACGTGGGTTTGCAGAAGAATTCAAGTGTCCCGATTTAGAGGTTTGAATATAGGGTCACCCTAGAGCCATAGGGTAGGTTATGTGACATATCTATAGGTCATAGGCCAGGGGCAATATCAAGATGAGGGATGTTTTCACTTATCTTTTTATTAGGGTACAAGTACCTTGTGTACTTCAAATTCATCATGTTAACTATTAACACAAATCCGACTGCAGAAAAGCATTCTGCATGTGCTTTGTTTTTTTAGAAATTGAATTGTCTTTTTGACAATCGATTGTTGTGGGTGTCTTATTTATCCTGTGCACCTGCACACGTCACAATTGTACAAGCCTGACTTGTTAGTTTTGACGTAATACGGCTAAGTCATATTTGATGCAGCTTAAGTGAAAGTTGAAGCTAGTTTAAGCCAGGCCAACTCAAGTAAGGTATCGAAAAAGTTAAATGAAAAGTCCAAATCAAAATCAAGCAAACAGGAGGAAAATCATCTAGGAAGCCACAAGGTAAAAATCCACAAAACAAAAGACTTACTGTTAAAACAGAGTAGATTGATTGACTGATTAATTATTTCACTGCACTAGAGAAACAGAAAAATTCTGATCCTCAAGGTAACACATTTAGTTTCATCTCGAGAGACTTTACAAACAGAGCAGGTAAAATAGCAACAGATTATTCTTACTGTTCTCTTTTCTCTGAACAGGGATTCTCAGAAAAGATCAATAAAGGAAGTGTGTCTGTTGGGGGCGGAGGGGCCAGTTCTCAGATGCAGAAGTGAAACCGGCCAGCAAAACTTTATTTTTACATGCAGACACTCAGTGCCATTTTGCTTTCAGACAGACAATCAAACAGCATAACGTTGGGTCAAAGAAGGAGAAAAGAAGAACAAAGTGGGTCTGCAACATGTTAGGTGAAGGTTTTCTCAGAGTTCTGCCTTTCAGAGAGGAGAGAAAGTTCGCCTCAGACTCCAAGGTAAAGAGATCCCAGACACAAAACCATTTAACGGATCCATCGAGCTGCACCCTCTCAGAGTCAAGCTTGACAGACCAGCAGGCTGAGTCGACTGAAGCAGGTAAACCTTATTAAATGTTATCTAAAACAGTGACAGGTTAAGATCTCTGCACCAGGTGTCATATTATAAACCATAACTTAACAAAGTGAACATCCCTCACTTCCCCTTTTACCAAAATGATATTTTTACTGCGACAACAAAGCAGATGAAATTGAATGTATCTCCATTTCTTTCTTTTTTTTTCAGGTCTTAACCAGGAGCAACCAGATGTTAACCAATTCCAGAGTCTAAAAGTGATACCTCAAGGTCCTTTAGGCCTCTCAATCCCTGGCTCTTCACCTTTCCCTGCGCCATACACTGACTTCATAGTTTGCTTAGATGATTGTAGCCTCCTTGAACAATATCCGGACCTGCAGGTGGCTGACTCGGGCCACATCTCAAACAGCCAACTGAGAGCCGTCATCACCCAAGATTATGTGTCTGATGTCTCAAATCAGCCAGAATGGGCAGCCAAACAGGAGGCCCAAGGGCCTGTGACATCCATACCAGACCAGGGTTATCTGGTTATGGGGGACAGTGTGAACATCAGCTTGGATCTGCCGGGATCCGCATTGGAGCCCATGTCTAACTCAGTGCTGAATGGATTGCTAGACAAACAGCTGGAGGAGGTGTACATGCAGCATTTGACTGACAACTTGGCTCGATGTAACTCCCACCTTGGGAACAGCCTCCTACATGGCCTGGTGCCTCCGCCGCAGCCCAGCAGCCAGCGGCAGGAGCCTGACTCACTGGAGGTCACTCTGGAAAGAGGATCTGGAGGAGACAGCGACAGGAAAATCAGTTATCTGAGCACCCAGAACTTAGTGCCCTGCTCGTCCAACTTCAGCTCCCCTGTGCTGAGGATTTCAGAGCCTGACAATACTTATCTGCAATAAGTGCAGTCGTGCAAACATCCTTTAAGAATCGTTGGAGTGATTGTTTTTTTTATGCTTCTTTTTCTTTCATTTCAAATATACCAACATTAAGACATGTTGTCGTAAACAATTCAGTGATCCAGTGCATGCCTATATTTATGATTTCATAATGCCTTTCTTACTCTGATTAAAATGTGCCTTATATTTACCCGCTCATATCTGCCACCTGCTGTAAGATTGTGGTACTACAACAACCTAAATAGAACTGACATACATCAGAATTTTTTTTAATAACATTATAAGTGGGAGAGTGCAAGCTATGTATTACACTGAAGCAAACTGTGATTCAATGTAAGCTGTGACTGCACATTGAAGCTGCCTTGTAAGAAACAACAACAACTGCCTTGGAACAAACAAATCCACCTGTTTTTCATCAAGTAAAATAAAGAAGTTTCCAAAGTGTATATTTGAAATCTTTATTTGAGTGTTAATTGTTAAAGTAAGTCTGATAATCAATGTTTGACAAGAGAAGGACATTATAATTATTTTTGTTGTTGTTGCTAAATGATGGTGTGCTGAAGGAATAGGAAGAACTATGTATCCCAGATTCTACTTGTACTGATGGTAAAAAGGCTTTCCTGTTGCCCAACAAAGCACAGAGGCAAGACTTTCAAAAAATAGAGAGGTCAGTGAAGATCCCTCAGACTGGATGAGATGAAATGTTTTGGGATTTAATATCTGGATACATACACTTGACATGTAGAACCAAGTTGAGGAATCTTGAGCTTTGGCCTTTAAAAAAAGTGCCACTCAAAAAGATCTATCTTTGAATGTTGAACCCAATATAACACTCATATTAACACATTGTTTAAGAAATATATACAAATTTTGCCAGAGGGACTGGCAAGCAACCCATTTCTATACCTATCAAAACATTTTTACTTAAATAGACCATTTAAAACCAATACTATGATAAAAAATAAAATTAGGGGCAAATAATGAGACAAAGACAGTCAACCATGTTTGTACATGAGAAGTAAATGGCAAATGGACCTGAGCTTATATAGCACTTTTCTAGTCTTCTGACTACTCAAAGCACGTTTACACCGCAAGTCATATCCACATTCACACACTCATGGTAGAGGCTGCTCTGTAATGTCTCCATCAGAAGTAACTAATTCCATTCATACACATTCATACGCCACAGATATAGCAGCGGGAGCAACTTGGTGTTAAGTGTCTTGCCCAAGGACACATCGGACATGTGGGTGCAGGAGCTGGGGATTGAACCTCTGACCTTCCTGCTGAGAGACGACTCTACCATCTGAGCCACAGCCGCACACAGAAGTTCATTAAATTCTCAGGTAGGACAGCACAATGTTGATTCTCTTTAGGGTGCTTAGTTGTACTTAAAGTGACTTAGTCAAGATTCCCAGGTGTCCACATCGCTGTGAAAGTGTATTAGATGATACAAAATGTGAATGGTAGAGATAATAAAGCATTAAAAACAAACTGAAACTACAAAATATAAACTCGCTCAGGGCATGATACATTTCTGTTCATGGTTTTCTTTAATGCTGTGCATCACAGTGTGGCAGGCTCCACATTTCCACCATGTTGACTATTTGACAGGCTAAAGAGTCATCACATTACAACGAGGTCCAGCGAAACAAAGCAATAATCTGAAGATTTGTGATGCATTATGATTGTTTGAGGTTGATTTGTGAGGGGATGGCAAATACGCACAAATGGGCTCCTTACATCAATAATAATGATGATCCTTGAACATGCACTAAATCTTTTTTAAAAACTGAATCGGTTTCCTTAATCCATTCAAAAAGATAGATAGATATTACCACAGGTTTGAGAGCGTCTTGTCAGTCTTTGTTACTTGCAGCGTCTTTCCAGAGATCAAACTGTTTTTAAAGCAAACTGATACAAAAATCGTCCTGACAAAACAGGAAGGAATATGTGAGTTAAGAGTTGTTGACAGTACACACCACAAAGAAGAAAGTTCACAGCTGGACTGTACAGAATGAAACTGACATATGTTGAGTCTGCCCTCTCATAATAGTGAGCACAGTGCAACACTGACATGCCAGCACTCATACAAAAAGACAGAACAAAAACTCAAGACAAACTAATGATTCTTAAAATTTTAGACCCATCTGAAAATTGCCTTTTATTTTCAAACATTTTGAGAAATTGGTTTTAAAACAACTCTTAGAAGTCCTAAATAACAACAGTTTTGAGACATTTCTTGTTGTTTGCAAAATCTGGTTTCCACAAACAACATCTCAGTTAAGGACAACTAATCATTTATCATTGGCTACTGACTCTGGTCACTTCTGGTGCTGCTTGACCTTAGCCTAGCTTTTGACACCAATAATCATGTGACTTCAATGAGTAGACTACAAGATTGGGTATGCATTTCTGCTACACACCTGAACTGGTTTTCCTTCTATCTTTTAAACAAACAATGTCTGGTCTCAGTCGATTCTTTCATCTCTACTACTGCATAGACATCATGTGGTGTACCACAGGGCTCAATTCTTGGTCCACTTCTGTTTTCCCTGTACATACCCCTATAAGGTCAAATCATCAGTCATCATAACGTTTCATATTAAGTTAAGGTGATGAAACCCAATTATATCTATAAACCCACAACAAACTGGCTCCACTTCAAAGCTGTCTGATGTAAAAGACTGGATGTGAAAAAACTTTCTACAACTGAACTCTGACAAACAAGAAGTGCTTCTTATTGGTCCCAAGAATATTCAGAACCAGAACCAATCACTTCTTGAGTCACTTTTCCCAAATGTTAAAAGATTACAAAAGTAAC
This sequence comes from Labrus mixtus, assembly GCF_963584025.1. Classification (NCBI taxonomy): domain Eukaryota; kingdom Metazoa; phylum Chordata; class Actinopteri; order Labriformes; family Labridae; genus Labrus; species Labrus mixtus. The sequence continues at coordinate 26,266,363 of NC_083621.1, forward strand.
GTAACAAGTAACTGATTCTATCTTTCTTTCATCAACTTAGTAACATCTCAAAGATCAGAGGTCAATTTTCTCTTATAACAACACAGAAACATTTTTTAAATAGAAAATTGTAAGTTTCTGCTTTGAAAAACGAATGTATTATTGACACATAACCGGATAAAAACCATCCGGTGAATACAGACATCTTACCCTTACATCCATCCAGTCTGTTGTTGACCCACCTCTGGAACATCACAGGCCCCCCAGTTGATCCATGAGCTTTTGTCTTATCCAACAAACAGTCCATTTAGTGTCAGACTGCAACACATCAGTTGAGACCCAGGAATCAACATGTTCTAAGAAACCTTTTGTGACTTTGAACCCCATCCGTCATCCTTCTCTCTAAACCTGCCCTCCCTCAGATTTCTTTTTACAAACTCAGAATAGTATTGTTTTCCTCTCACACAATTTCAGAGTTATATAATATTATAGTATTAACTATTACCACTTCTACTTTGTGTTTGTATAGATGGACACACATGAGGATTTATGGAAAGATAAAAAGGTTGTAAACACTGCATTTAAATAAACAGGGGCTGAAAAAAACAATCTTGATCTTGGCCTCGCTGATGGGAATGTGAGAACCTCCAGTGTGCAGGTCCATGCACAGGTGTAACAGTTCAAAATGCAAAGGGCTAGTAATAAAAAAGTTAAAATAAATATATATACATTAATAAATGTGGGTCGAGAAAACCATAAAGACGTGTATTTCTGTATCTATTTCATCATCCATTGTAAAAATAACATTTTGAGTCCTTCAAAGAATATAACTTCTTTTTCTTCTTTTTTTTTGTATGGGTTTTCAACGTAAAACTCAGTAGAGTTTATTACTTAATAAATCATCATTCAACTAAGTTATTAAGTGGGAATCTGGGGTTTTCATTTGAACCATTTTATTGTAACATTTTTTACTTTGACTCGGTATTAACTTTAAGCTCTGAAAATTACATTTAAACAACTTAGAAAATGAATTTGAATATGTAACATACAATAATAACTTATTTAATTATTTAGGGAGTTGCCATGAACTCAAACATGTGTGTGTTTGTGTGTGTGTTATGCTGAGTCGCTGGTTGAATATCAGTGCTAGGTCAGGGATTCCTGTGCACATTAGTGGCTGCAGGAGTTTGTTGGTGTGTGTGTGTGTGTGTGTGTGTGTGTGTGTGTGTGTGTGTGTGTTTGTGTGTGTGTGCGTGTGTGTGTGTGTGTGTGTGTGTGTGTGTGTGTGTGTGTGTGTGTGTGTGCGTGCGTGCGTGTGTGTGTGTGCGTGTGTGTGTGTGTGTGTGTGTGTGTGTGTGTGTGTGTGTGTGTGTGTGTGTGTGCTGCCAGCCCACCCCCTTTCTCTAAAACCCCTGTCCTATTCTCTCTCTCTCTCTCTCTCTCTCTCTCCTGTTCTCCCAGCATGGCTGCCAGATGGCTGCTATATGGACTCTCTCTTTCTACCTAGTCTGGCCTGCATGTTTGGCCCTGACCCCCCCTGCTGAGCTCCCTCATCCCCACAACCTGCCCCCTGAGCTGGGCTTGAACAGAAGTGATGGCAGCCTGTCTGTGGATCTGCCGCTGGCTCTGAGGGTTTTCAGCGTGGACTATCACCATGTGCAGGCTCCCTTTGAGATTGTGCTGTGGATCATGCTGGCCTCACTGGCCAAGCTGGGTAAGCTTTATTTGTCCTGATCACACATGAAAAGCCAACTTAAAATCATTTTATTGTGGAGGTTTCAAATCAGAAGTTAGCAAAAAAAAGTCTTTATCAGATATTTTATCAGTAACATAATCTATTTGGTTTTGGAAATCATTTAAATTTCTGGATTCTGTTTTTAAAAACAGTCCAGTTTAATACCCATTTATCCTTATAAAGGTAAAACAATATAAATAGGGAATAAAGGTCTAAACTGTCTTTATATTTAGAATAGATGAAGAGAATATTTAACTATATCCTTGTCTATGTAGCTGTATCAATAGAGAAAACAATCCTGAAGTTCAAAAAGTAAAATCTTTGTCTATCCTTCTCTTGTGTGTCTGACCTCCAGGTTTCCACTGGTCAGGTCGAGTCCCAGCTGTCGTCCCAGAGAGCTGTCTCCTCATCATGGTGGGCCTCCTGGTTGGAGGGGTGATCTACGGTGTCCGCCACTCAGCTCCTCCGACTCTCAGCGCTGATGCTTTCTTCCTCTTTCTGCTCCCGCCAATCGTCTTGGATGCAGGATACTTCTTACCAGGGAGGCTGTTCTTTGAAAACCTTGGCACCATACTCTGGTTGGTGTTCAATCAATGATTCAACTTTAATAAATGTGTTCATGCTTGAGCTTGTCTGTTGCAAAAAAATGTTGGTTAGGGATTTGAGTTTTTGTTTCAATGTTAGATTAGTCAAGGTCAAGATTCAATTCCTGGCTTGGTTTTCAAATAGCCTATCCTAATATAAAAAGTTGAAAAAGCATAAATGTACAACATATCTCACATTTTCAACCCAACTTCAAGACAATTGATAAAACCTTGAAATAGTCAGGAATATCAGGAATAATCAGGAATATTTTGGACGAAACACAAATATTAAAGTAAAAATAACAAAATTAATGTATTATGGTTTTTATAGCCATGTTAGCAGCTCGGCTCAAGGGATGGCATGTTCCACTGCTTTGGTCAAGACTGAGATTTCTCAACAACCACTAAATTAATTGCCATGTAATGTTTTGCTTTGATAATCTGGCGCTCCATAGTGCTGTTGCCAGGTCTAATGTCTCCAATATTTGATTAATGACCCGATGTTTTAGAAACTAGTGTAATACCTAACAATATATGCCTTTGTATAGCGCTTATAAGTAAATGTTAGCACACTACCAGACTACTCAGAGGGTTACCATGGTTAAAGAACGTGTTAATATCAGCATATTAACTTGTTATTGTCACTGGATCAGCTTTATGCTAACATACAGTTAGCATTCAGCTAAGTGAAAGTGGCCTTTATAGTGAAGAACCTACAGAAAATCATCAGCAGTAACCCTCCCCTCTATGGAGTGTTTGTTCATTTTTATTTCCCACATCTCTATACACAATCATTGGTTTAGCCTCACTACTCCCATCAACAATATTTCCATACAACTGTTATTAGTCAAAAGCTCTGATATATTTACTCTACACAATTGCAAAGAACCAAATAGCAGACAGCAGACAACGTTTTCCACCTGATGTTGAACTCTTTTTAGCATTTACATTCAGTGGAGAGCAGAGAACCAAAAGGAGAGTAAAGATTGTGTTGGACTAACATTCATCAGGTATCCAGATGCTAAATGGATGCTGATGTTTTTTTTTACTGTTTCATACCTGCTGAATGCGTAAACCAAGAACCGTTTAGTAATATGTATGCCATATAAACAAATGCATTAATGTATCAGCTTTGTTTTTAAAGCTAACTGTTCTTAATAAGTAACCAAACAATGGTAATCAGCAGGTTTCAGCAGAAATCCAAGAATGATATCCAAAACATCTTGCTTCAAATGGTTTATGTATTCTTCCTTGGTATCTTAAATGGTAAATGGACTTGAGCTTGTATAGCACTTTTCTGGTCTTATGACTACTCAAAGTGCTTTTACACCGCATGTCACACCTACACATTAACACATTCACACACTGATGGTAGCAGTTTCTATGAAAAGTGACCATCAGATGTAATTTGGGGTTAAGTGACATCAGACATATGGCAGCAGGAGCTGGGGAACGAAAGTCCGACTCTACCAACTGAGCCACAGCCTCCCCATCTTAACATTTATCATTAACTTGTCAAGTTGTCTTTTAAACTCTGCTGCCTCTGTTTTACACTTCTCCAGGTATGCAGTATTGGGAACCTTGTGGAACGTTCTGGGCATCGGCCTGTCACTGTACGGTGTGTGTCTTCTGGCCCCGGACTCTCTGGGAGATTTGTCTCTGCTTCACTGCCTGCTGTTTGGCTCTCTGATCGCTGCCGTCGATCCCGTCGCCGTGCTTTCTGTCTTCCAGGAGATGCACGTGAACGATCAGCTTCATATCCTGGTGTTTGGAGAGTCTCTGCTCAATGATGCCGTTACCGTGGTGAGGGGAGTGAGGTCACCGTGCTGGTCATAAAAAAAATGAAATAAACAATGATATTCTGTACATAATACGGTATCTTTCTTTCAGGTGCTCTACAAGTTGTTTGAGTCCTTTCTCCGTCTGCCCTCAGTGTCAGGGCTGGATGTGTTCCTAGGGGGGTGTAGGGTGGTGGTGGTGGGTCTGGGTGGCCTGTTTGTGGGCCTCTTCTTTGGCCTGGTGGCAGCCCTCACCTCACGGTTCACCTCCAGAGCCCAAGTCATCGCCCCGCTCTTTGTCTTCCTCTACTCTTACCTGTCCTACCTGACCTCAGAGATGCTGCACCTTTCTGGCATCATGGCGTAAGCACTGGTTATTTTATTCTTAATATCTTTTCCTAATGTTAAGCCCAGCAATATTTGATGCTGTTTTTATTTTTCTTCTTTCATCTTTTCGCAGCATTGTGACTTGTGCTGTGACCATGAAGCAGTATGTGGAGGCTAACGTGTCTGAGCGCAGCAACACCAGCATCCAGTACTTCCTGAAGATGTGGAGCAGCGTGAGTGAAACCCTGATCTTCATCTTCCTGGGCGTTTCCACGATACAGGACGTCCACATGTGGAGCTGGCCCTTTGTGTGCTCCACTCTGTTGCTCTGCCTCGTCTGGAGGGCCTCAGGTATACGCTCGAAAGATCTCCCACCAATGTACCAGCGATGGCTTGGAGTTTGATTAAAATAATGACATTGTCTTCCTCTGAAGGGGTTCTCCTGCTCACTGCTGTGGTTAACAAGCTGCGGAGAAACACGGTGACCTTTAGAGATCAGTTCATCATTGCCTACGGAGGCCTGAGAGGGGCAATCTGTTTCTCTCTCGTCTTCCTGATTGACGACTTCCCAAAGAAACGACTCTTCATTACAACCACCATCGTTGTCATCCTCTTCACTGTCTTTGTACAGGTGAGTATTTAACATACATTTTAAACCCTCTATAGTTCTCTTCACTGAGTTATTGTTAGTTTGTTGAGTTTGTTTGTTTGACTTCAGGGGATGACCATTAAGCCTCTTGTAGAGCTGCTGGATGTGAAGAGGAAGAAGAGAGCTCTGCCCACTGTCAGTGAGGAGATCCACAGCAGGGTGAGAGGTCAAGGTTCTCTTTATTATCAAGGTGCGAGAGGCCAATTTGTTTTGCAGTCAGCAATAAAATATATACTACCAGCAATCAGCATACCACATAGGAATGGACAATAAATAAATACATACATACATACATAGGATTACACTATAGGGAGGTGCTAGGCCTGCATTGTGGTCTTTAAGGAATACATTATTAGTATTAGGACATGGTTTATTCCAGGTGTAGTTTGTCAGCGTATCACTTGAATGGTAAGATTGTTCCATGTCTTTTTTAACACAATATCCATTGAGGTGAAACACGGTACACCACATCTGTTTGTGACATATACTTTGAATTACAATCTAATTTAAAAGCAAAAAAGCTCATCAATTTGTTTATTTAATTTTCATGCTTTTGGAATCATGCTGTTTCACATTGTGTGTGTGTGTGTGTCAAAATCATTTCCCAAAAGCATTACACACTAGAGTATAACAAGGGGTCTTCAAATGTACCCTTTACATATTCTCTATTCTCCACTTGATGTTTGTTTCAGAGTAAACGAGTACAATATGTTCTCCTCCATGAGAACAAACATGCAATATTAATTAGCTTATTTGAGTTCCTGTAAAATACATGAAATGGTCACCTTGCTCTGTAGCCTCTGTGAGTGAACAACAATCATTTCTACATTTGTGACGTCTTCTTTAATCCAAACATGAAAGGTTTTCTAATTTTTGTTGAATGTGCTGCATGGTCAAGAACAAACGACATGCTAAACATTTAAAATAATTTATAGAAAGGATTTGATTTGAATTGACAAATGTATCAATTGTATACTTACATTGTGTTTCCCTTTAGCTCATTGATCACCTGCTGGCAGGGATAGAGGATGTGGTTGGCTACTGGGGTCAGCACTACTGGAAAGATAAGTTAGTTTTTCATTTTTTACCTTTTACTTATCTTCTGTCCTCAGGTTTCTACCTATAAAAATGGGACCTGGAATCTCCAGTAGATGGCAGCAAATACCACATTCAAAAAGTCTCTTGTCCACAGTTGAGACTCCTAACTGGCTACTGTAGTGTATCTGATTTGTGTGTTTTTGTGTGTGTGTTTGTGATGCATGTGTGTTTTTATTTGAGGTTTGAGCAGTTCAACAGGAAGTACCTCCGTCGTTTCCTAATCCGTGAGGATAATCAGGCTAGCTCCAGCATCCTCAGAGTTTACCAGGAGCTGGAGAGAAGGGAGCAGAGAGGGGACGAGGAGGCACCATCAATGTGAGAACATGATTTCTTCTTAAAGCGCTCAGGGTCCAGAATTTAATGAAGGAAAGTCATATGATCACAGTCGTTCTCTTTGACGATTCAAATCCATATATAAAGAATTTCCATTAAGACTCTAAGTTTGTGAGGTTGCCTTCCAGCATTTTTGCATCTGTTTGCAAGTAAGAACCTGCAAAATGTTCACTTTTACTATGTAATGTCACAGGTGTCTTTATACTCAACACTTAAAAAATAACGCTTTTGAAAATTGATATGTGGCAGTCTTCAGGAAACCATTTTTTGCTGAGTGTGCATATATATTCACCCCCTTCTTAGAGTGGACCCTCGCTCCCACAGCCGCCCCCTCTTACCAGAGGAGATGGACAGCATCAGACGTATTCTCTCCAGAAACCTTCAAAACTTCAACAACAAGGTAAACTTCACAGCTTTGGTTTGCATTTTGTTTTATTAAGGAACGACTGAACATGCTCAACAGTCATGCACTTTCTCTCTTCTTCTTTGGGCTCATGTGTGTTGTCACTCCAGCAGACGCCAGCGTACAGCAGACACACTTTGCACCAGGACGCTAACAGGGACAGAGTGAGGAAGTCTCTACACAGACACCAGAGTCTGGGAGAGAGATACACCTTCACACAGGTGCTATAAGTAAACTCACAACTATACATGTGCCTATCATAATATTCCTGATTTGATTCACTTATTGTATTAAATAAAAAAAGATTAAGTTAGGCTATTCTGTTTTAGAGGCTTTAGCTCAAAACTGTGATAATCCATTTCCATCCTTGGGGCAAATAAGCAACCTTAAATTACCTTCAGATATATTCTGTTTGACTGTTGTGATCTCCTTTGAGCTGATTTCTATTCCTTATTTTCGTCACAGCACTTGATGAAAAGTAAGATATGTTTGTGACAGCATTTGAGTGTCACTCTTAAAAAAGTAAGATGATTTTGTGTCAAGAAAATAAAAAGTATCAGTGAGTTTAATGGAGCTCAATTTATTCATCCAGTTTATTAATTTGAAACAACTTCTAACAGGATGTAAAGTCCTCTTAAAGTGAAAATCACTCACTCAGTGTTCATTCTCCACTCTGTGATATGTTTTAATGTGTGCTTTTATTGTGACAGGTGGAGGAGGCAGAGTTCAGTGGCTCACATAGAGCAAGAAAGGGGCTCAGCAGGTCTCACACAGGTGAAGTTACTGTTAATTCAAATCCAGAAAAACATAAATTACACAAAATATGTAGATTCACCATTTGTTTTCTAACTTCTATCACAGACAAAGCACTCAAAGAAGCATTCATGTTGTGATGTTGTCGTGACTGTTGTGAAAACAGAAAATCCCTCATAACAGGATGGAGTATGGAACTAGACAATAAGTGATTCAAGCAATTTTTTACACAATTTAAATTCTGCTCTCCACTTCTGTATCGTCTTTCAACCTCTGTGTCCTTGCAAAGTGCAGGTGAAAACAAAGACATATGTCCCCAGGATAACAAAGTTTAAACCACAGAAGGAGCTAATACATTCAAAGTTTGCAGTGACAGTAGGAAACTTCCCTAAGGCGTCCCATATCTGACAGCAGTCACTGGCTTGTGCTGCTTAACGTTACATATCGCTAGTATGACATCATGACGTTTGTTCTTTGACCTTTAACATGTTTATACAAGGTTTTTACTGGTCTTTATATTTATAAAATAATGCTAATTTGAACTTTGGTCATCTTTTTTTCCCCCATTTTTGTTGTTGTTGTTGTTGTTGTTGTTGTTGTTGTTGTTGTTGTTGTTGTTGTTGTTGTTGTTGTTGTTGTCAAAGTGTTGATGTTGATGAACGCTGGTTGTGGGGCCCCCTGTGACATTTTGCCCAGGGCCCCCATAGAATCTAGAGTCGCCACTGCAGGTTGTCCGTTGTCTCCCTCTACTGTCTGATCTGTGACCTTGACATCTTAGGTTTGACTACCCTGACTTAGCTGCTCTTCTCTTGGCAGTGTGCTCCATTAGCCCGCTGGCTGTCCTCCAGGAACCATCAGTCCCAGCAGCCTCGGCTCGAACAACTATTCCAACATCTTCTCCTGCTGCCAGGGAGGAGCAGAGCGCTGCACAACACCAAACATCTGTGGGGGGAGCTACTAAAAAACAACTCAGCTTTGTTTTGGAGAACGAGAACCAGCAATGAGTAGAACCTTGGGAAAAAAAAAAAATGTTATTCAGAGAGTTGGGTAATTTCAGGCTCTATAAAGTGATGCCCTGTATTTATTAGCAATAGAGTTACGGATTTCAAGAGTGGTTGATAAAAGGCTTTGGCAATTTCACGATAGTATTTCAATTAAAACTGTTAAATGTATGAAATAATTCACCCTCTGGTTTATCATTCTGAGTGGTTGCCAGCTTCAATAAAGCTCCTTGATTTACCTCTGAAACACCTTCGCTGGAGGTTTGAGGGTCATTTGCGTCTCTGGTCTAATTTATTTTCAAAGTGGCGCTCAAAGTGTAACACCTACCCCAGAAATACCTTACAGTCATAAATACTGATACTCACTGTCTATTTAATAAGCACACACAGACCACTCATGCCTCTCCTTGTTTCCTTCATAAATGCTCAGCACAGTCCCAGTAATTTGACAAGGACAGGCTGACTGCCTCCTAAAATAACTTGTGTCCCCCCCCCGCCTGACCCCCTCAGTTACTGAAGCTTCTTTTCCTCCACAGCTCCCAGCATGCCGGGGAGTGGTCTGGGGAGGGGGGTGCAGGCTGTTTGCTTTGGGACTGGGGCAGAGGGCTGCAAAGTGGACACCAGTGAGGAGCTGAGGATCGACTGACCTGGAGAGAAAGAGCGCAGTAAACTGGAATTATGAGGGTGGGAGCAGCAACCTTGGCGGGGGGCATATTTGGAGTATTAGGGACTCTGTGTTTCTTCGTAGCTTTTGGTACAGACTATTGGCTGGTGGCCAGTGACAACTGTGGGCCGCATACATGGTCGACACAGACAACACTGACAGGCGATAAAGATGCCAATGGGACAGAGGTAGGACAGAAAACATTTGAATACACACTGTGTGCACTAACACAACCATATAAATCCTGCAGTCAGAATTACCAGAGATGTTCATAATAATCAACATGTTATGTTTGTCACTAAAACAACACATGCAAGAACCACAAAAAGACCAAAGAGGAACCGGATCATGACGTGTAGACAGTAGCTCGCACGCAAAACCACAAGAGGATATTTAAAGAGGTGACTGACACAGAAGTAAAGACTTTCACTTTAAACTTACTTTTAATTGAGTAATTGTCAATATGGGTTTGGTTCACAAAACAATAGATCCTAAACTTCTAACCATACAGACAATACATTTTATTTTAAATTAGACGCTCTATTTCTGGTAAAAGTGAATGTATTTCAAACTTCACAACCCAGTCTGTATCAAAGGATTTTTTATTTATGCATGAAAATACGATTCTTTAGCCACGCTGATATAAAGAGCGAAGCTTTGGGCTAAACACAAACGACAGCATGCTGACAGGCTGATGTGAGGAGGTGTTTACTTTGTTCACCATCTACATTTGGTTTTTTATTTGTATTTGCTGTTAAGTATACTTTTAAAAAGTACAACTAACTGACGTGAAAACATTTCATCAACAGTTGTTGAGGTATTTCATTCTGGACTGAAGAGGGCCACCCACCATGGTGACTTTTACCCTGGTGGTCCAGAAGGGAAGGTTTCTTTGCAACCCTTTTGCCTATTACTTTTGTGTACATTACCTTCATAGAAACAAAATCACCAGGGTTATTTTACCAGACTTTACAAAACTACACCTTTCAGACAACTCTTTCCACAGGCAGCACAGAATGCAGCAAAGTGTAAACTCATGTGAAATGCTCCTTCAGCTTCTAGTTTAGTCCTGTGCTACGTAGTTGAAAAAGTTCACAAAATGCAGAGTAAGGGATTTACTTCTAAAGCTAATCCCCCCGTGAACTCCTCCCCGACATCACAGCACAACAAAGTCTTTCATTTCCAATAAAAGAGGATGATTAAACTTGTGTTTTTCAGCGCCATCAATCATATTTTTGACAGGCAAATGGAGAGTATCACTCATGCGTGTTTCATAAGTTCCCCCTGAAAACCCCACAAACGAGCAGGCCATAATCAGAACCACGTTTGATGCCATAGCGCCGCTGAAGTACAGAACCACACAGAGCAAAGCTGACGGAGAGGTTCATCCATCCACAGAAACTCGAGTGTCCATCTCTTTGTTTATTTTTCTGATGTCAGTCTGTCTCTCTTTCTCATTTTAGATCCAATTAGTGGAAACCATCACCGCTTCTCCTCCAACACTAACTCTGCACCACGAGGGCTTCTTCTGGAGGTGTGTGTTTCAGGTGGAGCCCACGGCACATGCGGTCCTTGCCACTCTCTTCAGTATGTATGTGGGCAAAAAAGTTTTGGTTGGGGCTTGTCCAATGTGTTGCATGTCTTTGACTTAGACACATGGTGTGCATGACATGCTTACAAGTGGAGGAAAGAAAAATGACTATCATTTGGATAGTTGACAGAAAATATTCAGGACGGGAGAAAGAGGAATGTGGTTTCATGTGTTTCAGTGTATTAGTGTATGATGTGTTTTGGCTTTCTGTAATCTTGCTTCATGTGGTGTTTCTTATTTTCCATGTTTTCTTTCATTGACAGTACATCATATAATTTACATTTCTAGTTTCAGAACCCTTTCAAGCTTGTTCTGAATCCTATATATAAATATATGTATATCTAGATCTTTTATATCTTTTCTTTTTTTGTGCATAGCAAACCAGCCAGAATCCAAGGTCTGTATCCATGGTTACCTCTTCCCTCTGCCTGTTGCACTTGGACAGGTGCCTCATCCAAGCTATGATGCTACAGCAGGTAATGCACTCACTCACAAACCAGCAAACAAATGACAAACCTAATACATTTATCACGCACATTAAACCAAACTGACAATCCACATTTGAATATTTACAGAGACAATTACAAATAGTTCTTCAATGAACACATTATACACAAACAGTGAGACGCTGCAGGGTCATCTACATGATTGGGAGAAACTTTTTACTTCATTGCTCATGCAAACAAGGGTCAAAGAGTTTCAGAAATACTGAGGTTATGAGTCAAGTTTTTCTGTGTAAGCCCCAAGCAGCAACCTCTGGTGTTGAAAATGAAGCCAATGCTGAAGTGTAAAATCCTGCAGTTTATGGAGTGTCTGCTTGAGGCTGTCTCCAAGAGCCCCGGAAGTCACAAACACACCACATTCATGAAAGACCGTTTTAACAGAAGACACATCCGGTTTGATTTAATGAACGATACGTGTTATCCATAGTTAGGTACGAAGCTGACCTGATTAACAACGTGTTGTCAGGAGGCTTAAGAGCGGCTACCCGCCTCAGCTCCAGCTCTCAACCTGTCGTTAGGCTGACTGAAAGTTAGGCTGAGACAGGATTTCCAGAATGGCGGCTGCTGCTGATGAGCCCCCTGCAATAACAGATGGCTGATGTCACTCAGGCTTCCTCCATCAATATTTACAGTCTATGGTAACCTCCTTTAGAGAATACATTTCGGGGTGTACATTTACACTCTGTAGTGCCTCTTTGTGAAGAGTAACATGGGGGGATTGATATCAATCTTAAATCATGATAAAGAAGTCTTAAACCTTGAATCTGCTCATATAATAAATGCTGTTAGCCTAGCTTAGCAAAATAACTGCAAGTCAGGATGTATGGCTAGCCAAGTTCTTTCTGAAAGTGAAAAATTACACCTATCATCACCTCTTATGATCACATATTCACAAATTATACTGCTTGTCATTCACCCAGCGAGTCCAGTGATTATCTTCTGTTAAAACCTGCTGAATAAAACAATACTCTAATATTTACCTTATTCTGGGCTAAAAGCTAAAAAAAGTAATTCAACTAATGTCAAACTATTTCTGTATATTCTGTAAACTTCCTACAGAGTGTTAAAATTCCTTAAATTAACAAAAACATAGAAGGAACATGCTGTCACTATCATGGATTATAGTAACCCATGTGCTACAGTTGTCTTCGGAGAGAAGTTAGTGCTCTGATGGTGACCTGGTTTTATTTCTCGCAGTGTTCCGAGGTTTCTGGACCGTGCTGATAATCCTTGGCCTGGTTGCAGCTCTCACTGGAGGCTTCCTCTTGGTCTGTGGTGTTCCCTTCATCAGCCACAAGCTGTACAAGCTGGGTGGTGCTTTCCTCATTGCTGCTGGTAAAATATAGCCCTATGTGTGCATGGGTGGAGTTCATATCATTCATCTGCAGAGTTATATATGTGAGTGTACAGACACAAACACATGTCGCTGTCAGCTGTTAATACCTGTCACATGACAAACACATATCCAACACACAGAGCAGCAGATGTCACTCTGCAACACTGTCTCTATAACAACAGCAGGTTTAAACAGCGCTACCGTGGTAACAGTAGAGATGGGTAGGAGCTGCATTCCTCTGGTGTTACTCACAGTGATAGTCTCTCTGATACTCTCTCTGTCGCTCTCCAGCCTGCCTGTTCCTGTTCATACTTCTGCTCTTCGTCCTGTGGATGGAGGTGACGGAGGTGAGGCGCTACGTCATGCAGGAGAGAGGCGAGGCCTGCCCGGATGCAAAGGTGTCGGTCCTCTATGGTCTGTCATTCATGGTGGCAGCTGCTGGCGTGCCTCTGGAGCTCATCTCGGGGATGGTCTTCATGCTGGTGGCCCGTGCGCTGCGTGCCAGCAAGTGAGCCTTCCACTTGCCCCGCCGGGTTAAGAAAAGACTGACCTTTCTATGTCCTGCACGGGGACTCAGCTGCACATTTGTGGGATGTAAATACTGTCTGTAACGACATGGTCGATATCACAGCACCACCCTTTGGGCAGTCTGAGACACCTAATTAGTTTATTTGTTTCTATAACTGTCTTCACTTGATTTTTTATAAATATCATAAATGATTATAGATAAAATACCACAATGAGTCAGTGTTAGATTTAAATTGATTAATTGTATTAGACAGAGTAATATACAGTGTATTGTGCTGAGACTGTTTTTTGTAACAATGGTAAAAATATTTCTTCTACTAAATTATATCCATGCTGTCATTCTTCTTATTTTCATTTCGATTGGTGCAGCTACATTTAGAGAGCTGAAGATGAGACATATCTGTGTAGGTTCTCAGTCAACCAGGTCATGGTAAATCAATGCCTGATCCAACGGCAACTGGACTGAGAAGAAGAGAAATGTATGGATGAACCAGCTGTGTCCCCTGTCCTGATTTTGGCACGTGATCAAAGTGAGCTAGCTGGAGCAGAGTGAGGTAGGAGGGATGACTGGCTGGACGGACTCGAGACAGAAAGAGTAGGTTTGATAGAGGGTGGGGGAGGGGGTGGAACAGGAGAGGGGCTGGATATAGGGGGGGATAGAGAATGAATTGAAGCCTGTAGGGGGGCACAAGGGGGCTTTGAGAAATGAACAGCTGTTTGTGGGTTTGGTTGGTGTACAGCAGGCCAGCCACCTGCCTCCATTACCCCCGTCACATTTCACTCCCTTGTTGAAATCCTAATGCTTTCTCCTTTTTTAATGCTTACAGGACTTTAAAGTCAGACATTCAAACGCCCCTACTCTAATAGATAATCCACTGACAGTCATCCATCGCACACAGAAACAAAAAGACCCATTCTATCCTTTCTTCGCTGTTATCCGAATGGAAGCGCAGACTTGCGATAGCATCGTAACGGCCACAATATTAGATCATTCTCCTTTTTCATCGGTGTGAATGGGCAGCGTGTGGAGACAAGCGGGAGGACTCTCAATCACACATATCAGCTTTCATCCGCTTTACTGAGAAGCGGGAGTCTACGAGGAGGTGGGGGGAGGAGGGCACATTTACTTCAAAGATATAATTCATCAAACACATAATATATAATCAGTCACAAACACACACACACTTGTGATTATAAAACTACCCTGAAGACCACAAAGCTGATCATATATTGTACATGTAGTGTATATTTACTACACACACAGCTGATCGTACATGTGACTTCTGTAAGAAAGTAAACGTTAGGGTGTAACACTGTAATACGGCACCATAGCCATTAAATGCCAAAGGTCAACTGGGTTTACTGTGTCGCCTGTGATGTCAGAGGATACCCTCAAACTTTTGCAAAGTGTAGACGTGTGTTTTTTTATGTTTGTGATGAAAACTATAAATCAAAATCACAGTCATAAAAAGCCTATTTAGATTATTTGCTGTCTTATAGGTAAATGTTGAACAAACAGGGTTAATGTACAATGGATTATACTTTAATGAGTGTTTTTATTAACAAGTTACATAAAATAAAGATGTATGAACGTTTATCTCAAGGAAGAATATCTCAGCCTGTGTCTGGTATCACAAACTAACAGACCTTATAAGCAGCTAATGATCATATTTAATATCACGGTTAACAACCACAAGGAAAACACAACACTCCTGATTTGCAAAACCTGCCAGAAACACAAACGGACAAAAGCACAAATAAGGTCAATAATCAGAGCAGTCAGAGTAGATTTTCTGTTTTATTCATCTCAGATATTTTTGTCACCCCTCCCCCTTTAAACATGCAGTAAATGACATTCTTATATGTTTAAAGTAAATATAATAATAACCTGAACTTTAGCATTTTCTTCATTTAACAATGTGTCATTTAAAATTCCAGTCTATTCTGAGGAGACTTTAAAATCTGGATCATTCTGAGAAGTCAGAAAAATTTTCATATGATGTAAAAAATATTCATATACTGTATATTTTAATTAATAAAGACTGAAAACAACAGACCTATACATGTGTAAACAGCCTGTGCATGAACAGTGAAATTGAGCACTCATAGAATCATTTTCAAAAACGTAAGTGAGGAAAGACATAAAGTGAACGTGAGCTTTCTTCAGCTGATAAAGTGCAGTTCAAACTATTGATTATAACTCAAACAGGAACAACAGCACTGAAAAGAGGGCTCATTGAAGTGAATGGAGTTAAAGTGACAGTGGATGTCAGAAAGAGAAAAAAGGAAAGTGTTCAGGTGAAACCATTTGTTGTAACACACACTGAGTCGTACCACTGGTGCATTAGTCAGCACTGTTACCTTACTGCACACGTATCGGTAAAGGAGCCTCGCTCCTGAAGACTTTACACCACGGCTGGGTAACTCTGGTCACTAAGAAGAATCTGATCCTCACTGCCAGACAGACAAATTGTTACAAATTGTAAGAATCTCTCAATTAAACATAATTACTCATGATTTAACTAAAAGAAACAAAACCATATATTTAATAAGAATTACATTTAACAAATATTAGCTCAAATGCAAATAGTCAAACTTCATTTAATGAGCTAGATACAGAATTCAAGAATTGAACAGTTATCAAAGCTTATTTCACTTTTCCCCCAAATGCATTTAGTAACACTTCAAACAAGAGTTTTACAGAAACATTAAGAGTGAACAGTTAGTAACTATTTTATGGCAAAAAAAACTAAAACATAAGCCGGTAATTACAGATCACAAGTCACCATGCGTCTTTGTGCATGGTGTTGTATTGGCAACTCTGGTTGCGATTCCTTTGTGGCGTGTCATTCATGTTTGCAATCTCTGATGTTCTTGTGGGCCACACTGAGGAGGGTGGGTCGCATGTGGCCCCCGGGCCGCCAGTTGCCCACCCCTGTTTTACTCCCTTAGTGAACCTTTTTAAACTACCAGAGAGGACTACGTCAAAGGTACAGTCTCAACCAGCACGGGGTTAATGAGAAGCCAGTGGTGTAATGTCACTAACTCTCCTTGTAGCTCAGTTTGGGACTCTCTTACCCACTACAGTCCAGGACGCCTCCCATTGGACCGTTCAGTGAAGCAGCTTTGTATTGCTGGTTTTGAAGTTGTTGAGACACAAACATGCAGTAAAGAGTGAACTATTCCCTTTCTTTGAGCCTCACCAGTCAGGACATACGTACAAGTTGGCGGCCCCTGTTTCTAAATTCATGGGGTCTTTGAGTCTTTTTGGTTAAACCTCAGAGGATTATGAAGATGCTCAAAATGTAGATTTGTAGGTGAAATTATTTATTTTCTAATAGAGCCAGTAAAGCAGTTAAAAAGATTATACGAAGGCCACACTTTTAAAATGGCTTCATATGTAGGACTGTTTAAAGTATATGTTTCTCTTAGCAGTACAGCTTCTCTAAACAGGGGCGGTGCTGACGGTATGCATGTACAACATTTACTATTAATAAATACATTGGAAACCACAATAAAATAGGCCAAACTATACCTAACAGAAATAAGGCAAGTCGTTGTTGACTCTCATAGAAAAATAAAAAAGAAGCAGCTTCTTTTGTCTCTGAAGGGACTTTAGTAGACTTGTGTTAGGGTCGTCTCTGTCTGCTCTGGATGGAGCATGTAGTCCAGGGAGATCTCACTGTCTAACCTAACTGTCTAATTATTAGACATTATTAACATTTCATAAGTCTAACAACTCTCGCCATGTTTTCTTTTCATGTGTTTTACATATAGGCTATGTCTTGTATATATTGCTTGGGGTTTCATTTATTTTTGGATTACAAAGTTTTAGACAGTTTTCTTCCTCATTCTGTATGTGTCCATTATTCTATATCAGTGTTAAAAAAAGCTTCTTCTTCAAGGTGTCCTGTCAACGACTCCACATCTATATATAACTCTCGTCCTAGCATTACTACATTCAACCAGCAGAGGGCTCTCCAGCTCTCCTCTTCAAGAAGAAAACCTCTCACGCGAGGATGGACGGAGGGAGAACATGAGAGGGGGAAGTGAACGGAGAGGAAAGGAAAGTGAAGGAGAGGAAAGTAAAGGAAGCAATTACTGAGCCGAGTACTGAGCTAGAACCCCGGCTTGTTCAGCGACTGTAGCTCTTCCTAATCATAGTTAATTAACTCTTACGTCTCCTCCCCTGTCATCCACAACAATGGAAACACACTATCACTTCATTTATGGAAGAAATAATCTCGCACTTGAAGTGTCAGCAATTATGGCGTTAATGTTATGCATATGGCATGGCGAGCATCATGTGAATAAAGACATGACATGATAATAAAGTAATAAATGCTTTGCAAATTAACCCCAACAGACCCAAAGAACCCAAAGAGCACACGTCTTGTTGATTAGGGGTAATGAGTGTGTATTGCATGTTTCTGTGTGTGTGTATGTATAATGCCTACATCTGTATTTTTCAGGCATGGTGGCATTATACGCTGCAAATTGACCACTATTTGCTTAAGGTTTGTGACATGTCGGACAGCAAACAGCAGGATGTGGCCTCACACGAGGTAAGGGAAATTTAACCCTATGTGGACCCCTTACCTCTCTGACCACCTGGACTGAATACTGGTGGGCTCTAATCCAGTAAGAGAGGGGGATACTCTTAGTAAGAGCTCTTTACTTCCATTCTCTAACCCGCTAACTCTACTGGTGAGCCGATTACCTGCTCTGTGTGTGAGCCACAGGCCACCAGACCCCGAGCATGGCTCTTTTGTGTATGTGTGTGTGTGTGTGTGTGTGTGTGTGTGTGTGTGCATGTAAGCTGGGCCAGACGGTAACAGTTCTTCCCTGATAAAGGTTTTTTTTCTCCTGTCAACAATGACAGATAATAAGTGCTGATATGAAAGAATAGAAAGCCTTATGGCATCACTCTTGCTTTTATTGTTTCTTTTGTTACACCAAAAATCCCTATGAACCCCCCTCCAAACACACACACTTATGTACACACAGGCTGCTAATCTGTATTTTGCACGGTAGTTGAGGTGAGGAGGGAGCAGTTTCGGCGATAAAGAAGAGTTGCTATGAGTGTGTTTCTTTTCTAATTTTGTATACAATGTGTTATTATTAATTCAAACTTAACTCCCCCTTAAACCCCCCCATGCACACACACACACACACACACACACACACACACACACACACACGCACGCACGCACGCATGCACTGTTTGTGCAGACATATCATGTCTCAGACAGTCAGAGCTCCTGCCTCTAATTAACCTCATAAAGACAGGATCATTTACACAAACATTTGATGATAGCAGGAGGGAAACAGCAAGAGGTGTGTGTGTGTGTCTGTGTGAGTGGCTGATATCTACACAACACACAACCTCCGCAACAGAGCAAGGCATAAGAAAACAGTCAGTTCATACTGAGGGATAAATGCTAAAATATAATGTTGAATCAAAAGTTGCTGATTATTCAGCAGATGTTTCTGTTGCTAAATAAAAACATTGAAATCTCACTTTTAAGTTTCTCTTGTATGTAGCATTGAGTAAAGACGTACTGTATGAAGCATGCAAAGGAACAGTTTGTCTTCACATTTTGCAGTCAAATGATGAAGAGTTTTGTGGTGAGGTTCAGATAGAAGCTATGTCAAAGTGAAGTTCTGGGTGCTGCTTTCCTCACTCACCACACTCTGCCACTCTGAAAACTTGTACACCATATACTTGATTCATGGATTCTTCTTTTTTGGAGTATGTTAAAAGTTAAGCTTTGTTTTTTTAAGTGCATAGCCTATTGGATTATCCAGCTGCAGACAGTTTTTATAACTTTCTGTAACACAATTCAATAAACACGCTAATGTTACACTGCGATCAGCCACGTTTCAGCTATTTCAACAAGTAAATCCTTGTGGATGTGTTTTGGGAAATAATATTTGACAGTGTGCATCATTATCCTGAATCATGTGGAGACTACAGGAACAGATAAAGAGTTATAACAATGAGTCTGTGTCAGCAGGATTTTTTACCCTGGTTACAGTGTCGCTTTTAAGAACACTTCAACACACATCTGCATTTGGACAAAGCCTTACAGATGCACCATGTATCAGTCAGTCTGCATGTGAGGTCACACAATTTTCCTCACATGTCCTCCCAGTTCTGTACCACTAAATATATAAATATATAAACACAAATATGTCCCTAAAAAGACAGTTTTGCCCACCCAGATTTTCCTGCTGAATTACCATGTTGACCATAAAAAGTTATTATCGAGTGCAGTTTAGGGTCACACATGATAAATTTAATCTAATAATAATTTCATGTGTCAGAGCCAAACATTACAGAGGGACATAGTGTGTAAACGTAGCTTTGTGTCTGCTCAGTAAGAACTGTGTGTCCCCCAAAAACACCTGCATGTGTGTGTGCGTGTGTGTTTTGGCCCAGCTTGCATATACACATTTTTGTTGTTGCTGTTTACACACACTATTCCCTCTTGGAGCTGTCTGCTAAAGTAATCCAATCCAATCCAGTACAATTCATTTGAACAACAAATAAATAAATACAATGAAGTAAACTAAAAACATGGAGCTCAGCAGAGAGACAGTCAGGAAGACTCTCTCTGTGTGGATGGACACAACAGAGGAGTCATTGCCTTGCTTGTGTCTAAACCATTCCCTTTCATCTTCTTTACTGTATGTCTTTATTTTCCTTAAACATCCCCCCACAACACTCTCTCTCTCTCTCTCTCTCTTACACACACACAGACCAATTTCTTTTATTTCTGCTGAAGGAGAGCAAGAGGAAACAGAGGAGAGAGGAGGGGGATGCGATTTGTTTCAGGGCTCCAGCCCACTTGATTGGCAGCTGGCAGCATATGGAGCTCTGAGAAAGGTTTGCCCACGCTCACTTCTGAGGAAACAAATATTTGCCTGAAGGGGAGAGAGAGAGCGAGTGAGAGGGAAAAAAAATATTAATTAGTTTGCAGACGCGGCGAGAGATAAAAGTCGGCAAGACGTATCCATCAAAAGGCTGCAGAGTTAGCTGCAAAATGGAAATTTTCCCCAAGTTGACAGACCCAGTAGGCTGCTGGCAGAGCTGTGGGGAAGAACACATGCGTGCAAGGGAAGCACTGAGGTGCACAACACAAGAGCCCAACGTGGAGGCTACATTAACATCTGTGCATACGTTTACATATTCTGAGTGGAATTAAAATTTAGACATGCATCTTTCACGGTTGAGAAATGTTTCTCTGGTCCCTTCAATTATTTCTTAATTATCATCTTCACATGAAAACAGAGCAGTGTTGAGATTGAATGGACACATATGAAACACATCAGATGCACTAAACCTTAACATACACATCACACTTTGTGTCAAAGCATCAGTACAGACAAGCTTTTATCCATTAGGAATGTAAACATCATGTTTTCTTAAAGCTTTTTCAAATAACATGTCACAAATATTAACACATCTGTAAGGACAACACCACTCTTTGACCTTTGACCTTGACCTCGCTGCTTCCAAATTTAGATTGGACACTTTACCGTTCTGCTTCCTCGCTAAAAAAACAAGAAAATTAGCAGCATGACAGATTATGTTGAAACAATTAAGGTAATGACATTTGTGAAATAATTTTGACTTCAAAATTATTCTTAAATTAATAATATACCAAAAATTAATTAAATATAAGTAGGCATAGCAACTTGGAGCTGCTGAGACTGAAGCTGAACTAGCTGTATTTGCAGTTAAAGGCACAGTATGTAGATTCAGCCACCAGGGGGCTTTCAATAAATACAATAACAAAAGATGACATTGCAGGGAATCATGGGAGTTCTCTCTGCTACATATTGTACGCTTATTTATGAAAACAGAAATAAATGCACCCAGAACAGCAGTCTTTGTAATGACAACATTGTGCCTCTTTTAAACCATATTCAAAAAATAAGATAAAATGTCGATGCAGGAGGTTCTGTGTTCTAATCATCACTTTGAAGGCAACAGATTGCTTCATTTACTGCTTCCATGTTGTCTTAATATTGTTGTCTATGTGCAGTTGTAGTTTTTATGCAGTTATGTCTACAAGGACCAAAACCAAAGACTATACTGACTGTCTGAGGAATATCTGGCACCATGGGTGGTTCTAGGCAGGGCCCAACAGGGGCCAGTGCCACTGTAACACTGAGCTTGGTCCCCCCTGTGGCCTCCCTTCCAAAAGGAAGAGCCCCCCTAATAACACATACACAGTATTTGACACAACAACCGGACTCACAATCTAGTATTAAATACTGTTAACTGAAACAAATATAAATCATGGTATTTTATGTTGTGTGCTATTATTTGGCATAATATATATATTTTTTAAAGAGATCATCTTTGTCTATTTTTCACCTGGGTTTAATGTTCCCTTCTGACAAAACAACTGGCCCCAGTTTGGCCCCCTCTGTAAAAGTGGTCTAGAACCGCCAGTGTCTGACACCTCACCATGCGCTGCAATCACATTTTGGTTATAGGAAAATGTTGCTCATCAGGGAATCCTGACAACAAGTGGTGTAGTGGTGCCTAAAGAAGTGGCTCCTCCTAATTTCCCCCCCTAAAAGTTTTTTTAAGCAACCTGTCCAGCAGAGGAAAAACGGCCTCTGTAATAAACTGTGACATGTAAGACTCCTCCTCTTGCATCGTCAGTATGTACTAACCAATCAGAGACAGAGAGAGGGTCATCTCCTCACCATCTTAGGAAAGAAAATGGAGCATCATACTGAACATTGTCAATCAATGGAATCAGAGAGGGGATTTAGAAGTGGGTATACTCTGGAGCCTGTAATATAAGTGGGTACTCTCTATACCTGCGTTTACCCTGCACTACACCACTGCTGACAACACAAATCTCTGCCTTAAACTGCGACTTGTTGTCGTCACATTCCTGTTTGGGGTAACTGAATTCACTAATCAGGACCCAAAAAAGACGCATGAAAGAGCCTCTCTGTGCTTTGATACATGGCAGTCAGACACTGACCATGGGATTAGGCAGCACTGATAAGGTAATTAACAGACTATGATAGTGTAATTAAGCAACATCTGAGAAGAAAGGCTGCTGGAGTGGCATGTTGCTGTGGGCGCACATCAAAGCCTGTGGCACTGCTTTAAAGGCAGATTGGCTGTGCAGAACATTTGGTTGAGCATGGTTCCTCTGCTAAGGTATCAAGAGGGGCTGAAAAAAAAACCCTTGTTATGCCGCAGAGAATAAGCTGACAACACCAAATGCCAGTATTGTGATGGAAATAAAACGCCTTTTTTTTTCTCTCTCTCTGAGCAATCCAGTCGTATAAAATGGACAGAGATCATATCGAGGGAGCACAGAGGCAGTAACTGATAGTCTCATTGTTAGAGAGCCAAACGGCATCATTCTCTATCAGCGCACAGTCTCAACAGATTTCACTGAATAAATGGAACTTGCATGAATTCACTTAGGTATTTACCTTGCTTTGCTTTATTGAGAATGCATCTTTGTGAGGCTCGTCGTCAGGCCGTGCGGAGTGCACTTCCTCACTTTCCCTCTCCCCCTCTCCCTCTGTGTGCACTGAACCAGCACAAATTCGGTTTTATTGTATTTGTTTGTTTATTTACTCTTATCTCTTTTCCATTTCAGAGGCTTCCTATCAGAGACCTGCAAACCTCAGAATCCGAGTGGCAGGGGAGCAGCGGTTTTACATTTGTGTGTGTGTGTGTGTGTGTTTGTGTGTTTGTGTGTGTGTGTGTGTGTGTGTGTGTGTGTCTTTCAAGGGATTGGTATGAAATTAAAACAAATAGAAAAGAAACATTGGAATCATCACTTTTGTTATCGCAGGCTATACAGTTTTTTGCTCCCACAGTGAACACACTGCTACTGGGAGATGAAACAGAAAACACAGAAATGTACTCGCTTCATGACTCAGAGAATTTCTTTTAAGTATCAATATAAACACTTGTCAAGGCTGCAATGAGTGTGAAACTCATTTTAGGCATTGATAGAACAATACTGAATCTATCAACACAGGGTTCAGCCATGAATACTTGAAGAGTTGTTTAACATGTTTTATTCTGAGCTTTGTCTGTTTGAGTTTTCACTAAAAATAACTGATATGACAGACTGCCACTTATACTTTTTAAACTAGTAACCTAGAAACCCGGGACTTGCATTAATATTTGATCTCTGTCACTCTCTCTCTCTCTCTCTCTCTTTTTTCTCAACCAAACCAGTCGAGGCAGGACCCTGTCAACCCATGGGTCTCGATCTGCTCAACATTTCTGTCTGTTGAAAAGAAGGTTATTTCTGCCTCTGTAAGACACGTTTGCTGGTGTCGTAAATTGGCCTTTGTAAATAATATTACATAGAGGAGTGGTTGCTAAAGTGGGGGTCCCGACCCACCAAGAAGGAGGTCACAAGATGTATTTCCCTCCCAATTTTAAAAAAAAATCATTAAAATTGTTTATTTTGCCCATTATTTAAAAAAAAGGATACAAACAATTCTTCAATTAAATCATTTCAAAATACTTAAATGTGAGTTTTCACAGGACAGCAACAATGCAGGTGTCTGCTGATCTTTATACTTAACATATGCAAACACCTGTTTGTCAATTTATCAAGTTTTGTTTGTGCACTCAAGAAGTGAGCGGTCTCGGATGTTAGCGCTGGCTTTGCTTTGAGCTAAATGCCGATGTCCGGATTCTAAAATGCTCATATAATAATAGATAACATGCTTAGGTTTAATATTAACCATGCTAACCATCATCTTTGTGATGCATGTAAAGCATAGTTTATTGCAAACTGTTAGTAATTATGATTAAATGAAAGTTCAGTTGGGGTTAGGGTTAGGGTTAGTCGCACAGGAATGTGTTGTGTTGTATTTTGAACACACACCAAGGTCGGTGGTGGTTCATAGAAAGTCGAAAGATCCCAGAGGCAGTAAACTTTATTGTCTGGAAATGAGGACTATCTGCAGGAATATGTTGCTAAAATGAAAATGATGCTGTTGTGCCACCATGCTACACATATTACAAGTACTAGGCCAAAGCACAATCCCATTTTATTTAATTGTTTATGAAAAAGGTGCACCACAATATCAGGCGTCTCGCTGCATGACGAGGACATCTGAAATTATGTGTTTAAATACTTTATTTCAATTTTCCTCCATGATGTTATCCTCCCAGGAAGCTTTAGAGGGAGATACATAATCAGCATAGAGTGAATGAAGGTCAAAAGCAGTAAAAGGAGTTTCCTTTTTTTTTTTTTTTTTAAATGTGTCCTCATTAGTGATATAGTCATGGCTGTAACCCAATAGTATTTTCCAGGTGTGTTTGTTTTATCTTGTGCAGGTCAAAGGAAGAAGTTTGAGAGTCTCCAATACATAAAAGAAAAAATCATATGCTACTTGGAAATTGAAGAAGAAGTAAATTGTGGATGTTTAATTCTGTGTTGTGCACACAGAGTTAATATTCTTGGAGAGTACTCGTACAGTATACTGGTGGTTTTAGACAGTGCAGTAAAGAGGCATCAATCACTGCCTCATTACCACCGCCACAGACGTCCTCCCTAGTCAATCCAAGTGCTGAAGCCTGTGTGTGTGTGTGTGTGTGTGTGTGTGTGTGTGTGTGTGTGTGTGTGTGTGTGTGTGTGTGTGTGTGTGTGTGCGTGCGTGTGTGCGTGTGTGTGCGTGAGTCTCTGGTCCGCTCAGGAGGAGAGAGCTCACGATCTCGCCAGGATCTGAACTGCCTCTTTGATCTCCCAAAGCCAAACAGAGGGAGAGAGACGCTCGCCCCTCACAGAGAGGATTAAATATCCCTGAGTCGGGACATCACAACTCGCCCCCCCCTCTCACACCCTCCTCCCCCTCCATCCCCCTTCCTCCGCTCCCTTCCTCCTCCCGTCCACCCTGGTTATCACTGAGTCTCCAGAGAGGCTGGAGGGAAAGGAAAGGGAGCGTGGAGGAGGAGAAAAGAAAGTTAAGGAGAGACTGTTCGGTTTTAAAAGCCAAGAGGACATCTGGGTCCACAAGGACTTTGACTGTTTCACCCACACAGGTCAAAGTCTGGTAGGTCACAGCTTCACCCTGCGGCTCTTTGTGTGTGCCTGTGTGTGTGTGTGTGTGTGTGTGTGTGTGTGTGTGTGTGTGTGTGTGTGTGTGTGTGTGTGTGTGTGTGTGTGTGTGTGTGTGTACATTAAGTTGTCTGAAAGTAGAGGATTTGCTTAAGAGAGTGGAGTGCAAAGGGTGAGGAGATGGAAAGATGTTGAAACACTCAGATGAAAGAGTGCAGGAGGTCTGAGCTGTTGTGCCAACCCCCGTACACTCGGAGGTGCCCTGTGTAACATCCTCACACACAATTTTGAGACTTTCTATCACGAAAGACTTTCATTTTTGGCAAACCAAGATGGTTTTAATCCAGTGTGCATGTGTTTTATACTCCACAGCATGAGAATACTTTTAGTCTTTTATTTATCCTTCAAATAATGTGTAAAGGTGTCTGGTTAATGTGGGTAATATTAATGCAAATTATCACATGGACTGGGGTTCAGTGACAGAAACACAAACCTGCTGTCAACCTTCAATCAAAATAAGCTACTTTAGAAAGTCATCATCAAAAGTATTAAAGAGTACATATTCTCCCCCTTTTCCACCTTTTCAAACAGTCCCCTGTGGTCTAAATGAAACATCTGTGCTGTGCTTTGGTCAAAATATAACATGAATCAAGCACCAGAGGAGGTTTGTGACCCTGTATAAACCAGCTCTCTCAGAACGCTCTGTTTTGGTGTGTGTGTCTCTTTAAATGTAATGACCCCTCCTGAGTTTTCCTGATAGACATCACTCCTCTGTAGGGAGAATAAAAATGGCAGACCTGCACAAAAATTTTGCTCTAGGCTGGGGGTGGAGTCCATGGGTGGAGATACCAGGGGAGGGGAGGATATTTTTTTATTTACCAGAATCCCACTGTGACATCACAAGGAGAGCACATTTGAAACAGAGAATTTTTCTCTGTGTTGTAAGACTTATGCAGACCACAAACAAAGGACTGGATGGATTTATTTCACATTTTGCGGGTCAGTAGACACTCAGGTTACCCAAATCACTGTGTTTAATGGATTTCTCATAATATGTCCCCTTTATTGCATGTCAATGATTCATTTGATTCTCAATTAATTGCTGAATTTCAAAAGTTAAATTTCATTAATTGCATTTTTAATGCATGTTTACTCTGCTATTACATGATTTTTCATTTCATAACAGTTTTTAAGTTAATAATATAAAGCAATTTTTATTTGTGTCGTGATTTGGGAATCAAATGAATGCAAAGAAATGTAATTTATGATCTTGACTTTTAGATTTATAATTGAAATAAGTTCTGCTCTGTATACACCAGTGTGGTCTGAAACCATGAAATGAATGTAGGGCGCATCTTAAAGAGCTTATTCCGTTAAATACAGTACTTTTTGTATTTTATTTGGAAAGGAAAGGATAAATATTCTGAAATTTGCAGAAGTGCACGTACAAAAAGACTCATGGACATCCAATGATCCCCAGTTTATGAAACAACTTTTGTTCCAGTTCAGTTGATTTCTCTGTTTCATATTACAGGTCCTGTATACGTGACACTTTTAATGCACACTCACACTGCAATCCATATCACGCCCAAGTTTGACCTCCAAAGTCCAGTGTGTCTGACTAGTGGGAGTGCTCTGTTCTGTCCCCAAGCACAGTACCCTTCCTTGTCCTTTGCACCAACTGGAAGAGGTGTGCTTTGGCACGGTATGGTTGTCCATCCATGAGCAGAAGCATGGCTGCTCAACGTGGACATGACGTAGCCTAATCAACGCAACTGTTCCTTTCAACAATCATTTTAAACAAAAGCAGCAAAGGGTCCACGCTGGTCTGATGCAGAGGTCAATTGTTTACTCGGAATTTGGGCAGACATGAATATTCCAAACCAGCTTAGTAAAACCCACAAGAACTCGGAGGTCTTTGGGTCCTCTGTGTTCTGATGTGATGTTAAAAAGTTACCGTGCTCAGGCCTGATTGGGCCTGGAGCAATGTGAATACAGGCCAGCAGTGGGACAGGGGAGGGGGGACAATTGTGCTTCGGCATGGTACAAGTTAACTGGGCCGAGTGTGAGTGCCCCCATTTTGACGTGAGTCTTTATTACTGGCCTGCAGTCAGTTGCCAGCCATTCAGCAAACCTTGTAGTTAACTTCTTGGATTAAGGGTGCACTCACACTGCTGACATCAGTCTCATTGGCTGCACCTCTATAGTTGGTAGCAAAAACTCAAAGTATATCAGCTGACTCAGAGACACAGCAGCCCAGCCCACCTAGTGAAGCCCAGAATTAACAAGATCACACAGAAACAAATAGAACAACAAACAACAGGTTACTCTGCTTGTCCAACATTGATTTGCTGTTCATTAGGTGCCTGTTTTGAAAATAATGTTGATATAGTGATCTGAAATACGATCGGCAGTCTGTGTTGTTTGAATTGAAAATTGATTGGATGCCTTTTGTGTTTAGGTTTCTGACTCCCTGTCCTGGTCAATTTACTCTGTTTAGCGTCCGTCAAAAATAGACTTGGCGAGTATTTCTGGCAGAGTAGAGCAGAGTAACGCTTCTGGTTACACAGAGCCAGGCCCAACAATCCAGGAATTTGGCCCCTCCCAGGAGAAATCAGCATGAAAAATCTTCTGGTTAAAATATTTGTTGTTATTAAGTAGATGTCGAGGCTAATAGACATGTGAGAGAGTAGAATAACGCCCTCTGAGCTGTCACTGTGGTTGTGGCTGTTTGTTGTGCAGTGCGGAGCATGGTGTTGGTGGGACTCAAAAGACTGAGGCCTCAGGCTGTTTGGATATGAACTGTAAGGCTTAGTAGGGTTATGAGACTACATGGTTTACACAAAGGCCAATTTGAAAATCTCGTAAATAATGTTCTTAGCCGTCAGGTGCAGCCACTGGTCGCAGGTGTGTCATAATGTTGTCATAGTTTAATCATTTGGGCTGATGGTTAAAGCATACAAGATATAAGCATATATATTATATTGTAGTATTTTCAATTAGCTTACAAATTGAACTACTCTGTGATTCTGTTGTAATAAAAAGTCAGAAAATGACATGAAATGAATAGTGTTGATTTGGAGTTATGTATTCTTCTTTTAGAGGTAATGAGCAGATACCATAATGGGTTCATGTTTATCTATAATTCACATTTAAGTCAGTCCACTAGTTCTTTGGCTTTCTTAACTGAAAACAGATCATCATTGGATTAAAGGTAGAATATGCATCAGTCAATCCAGTATAGGTTGCATACAAGCACCAGCCTCCCCTCCTGACTCACCCCTCAATTAGTGTCCCAACAGGGTGCACCGATTTGTTGGAATGATCTCCGTTCTGATATGCACTCTGAAGGTGATTCAGTTCTTATTAATTTGACATATTTAAGACCAAACAAAGTATTTTTCTTCGGTTCAGAATGAACGTTTGTGCTCCTGCAACTGAACTCCTCTGACCACACCTGCATTATGCCTTTACAAACAGCATAAGGGGGCAAGGCCCTCATTATTCCCCTCACGTAAAAAGAAAACATTTGAGCCTCTGAGTAATACATAAAAAAGCTGAAAGAAGTGCCAGAGGGAGTTTAACTTGACTCTCTTCTAAGAAATTATTACTCAACAATATCATTTTTAATTGTAATTGAAACTTTTACTTAAATCTGCTTTGAGGTGGGTGTTACATTTTGTCGCCCTCTGGACGAAGGGACAGGGCTACCTCTTGTGTCTTTGCTGATCTCGTCAAGTACACGTGTAAGTAGTGTTTTTTGATGAAAAATGTCATCCTGCTGCCTTCACTGGTGAATCTTTGTTGCTGAAAATGTAAACAACGTCTTGTTCAGGAATGTGCTTTTCTACCTGCGTCTGACACCAGCCCTGTGGCAGAGGTCGCATTAAAAATGACGATATAGTAATAATAAATCTTGTCGCTGATTGGCTTGTTTTCTTTTGTAGGTCATAAAAAGTCATCAGTATTCATCTCAACAGCTAAAAACTCCTCACAGCAGCTCTAAGTAATATAAGAACAGATTACTGTTGATCATCATCCTTTACGGGTATGATATCTTTACTTTTACTCAAATATGGCTTACTTGAATCTGAGATAGTTTTAGGGTTTAGTGCTGAACAATGAAGTTTGCGTGTGAAATACTGTCATCTTTTTAAAATTTGATAAATACATTTTACATTCAGTGTAGTACTCAAACTGATTCAGTCGATAAAGAAATGTTCAGTTTAGTATTAAACATGTATCAATACATGACTTACACACAACTCTTATCTGTTTCAAACACAAACCAGTCTATGTAAGCCTTTAATATTACTTATCTCACTAATTATTAAAGCCTCTTACTAATTACACAGAGGAGCTTACCAAGATGAACAAGTGTAACAAGCAACCAGAAGATCTGCAGAATGGTCTGGCATTACAAACCACATGGCAGAGATGGTTTGACCTTAATCATTGCACTATATCTGTGTGTGTGTGTGTGTGTGTGTGTGTGGACAGCATATAAACAACAGACACACAATGCAGACAAATAAAGCACAGAAGACTGCCAATTAAGGAAAAAAGACTGCTGATTATGAAGAATTTAAGAGGAGTTAATGACATTATAGAATCTCCAGGATGGATGAGCAACAAATAAACACAGGAGGCTGTCATCCACAATATATAAGTTTGTGATAATAGCTAACTATGACCATGAAGGTCCCTTAACCTGAACAAAGTGATCATTTATATCCACATCAAAATCTATTCAGGCGTGCCTCAGCCTGTCCAGAGGTAATGAATGTGATTTAAACAGTTTTGTAATTAGAACATAAGAAAATAAATATGCAATTTGTTGATACGTTTGGAGGAACGTTGAAATGTTGAAATGTTGAAATGTGATAATTATTCAACCAATCCCTTTTCTTTTTTGGGACCTTGACATTTTATGAATTTCTTTCCAGAAACTTGACCTATAAATGTATTTCTACTGCCTCTTGATGTGTTTTATTGAACAGCACTGAATTGGTCACATATCCAATAGCACTTCTCCACTCCCTCATTGCTGCTATCCTTTTTAAAAATGGCTTTCTCTTCCACCAGTTAATTCAAACCATTGTTACATGCCACCACCTCCCAATCACCACCAAGTGTTCCCAGTTTCCTCACCTTCATCCATACAGCCTCAGATCACAGCAGCAGCTAACACCTCCACCACCAGACTCTGGACTCCACAGGAGGATAGATCAATCGGCCAATCAGGGCAGACATCTTTGATCAGCATAGCCCTGTGTAGAGTTCAAGCGCCAAGAGTCTCTGAAAAACCAAATATCTCATATGTGAGATCATTTTGTATCTTTGC
Organism: Labrus mixtus; assembly: GCF_963584025.1. Taxonomy (NCBI): domain Eukaryota; kingdom Metazoa; phylum Chordata; class Actinopteri; order Labriformes; family Labridae; genus Labrus; species Labrus mixtus. Next base: position 26,297,040 of record NC_083621.1, read on the forward strand.
TTCATTTATTTATCTCTCCTGAAATGTTTTTTACTCATTTCAATTATTTTGATGAGTTCATGCCGACACAATCCCAAACTTTAGCTGATTCCTGTAGCGTGAATGTGTATACCTCTAATACCTCTAAATGTGTGTGTGTGTGTTTGTGTGTGTGCATATGTGTGCATGTGTGTGTTCTTGGACTATTACCTCCAGCTGAACAGACGCGAAGGTCATCGCTCTCTACAAGGGGTTAATACAATCACCATTACTGCTTCCTGCTGCTGTGCCGGGGCCGAAGAGGAGGGGTCGGGGTGAGGGAGGAGGATGAGAGAGCCAGCGAGGGCAGACAGAGAAAGGGGGCAACTCTGACATGACAGTGACAAATTGCCTTGTATTTATTCAAATGGTGTAATGTGATCTTTTGCCTGTGTTGTAATGTGTGTTTCCAGTGTTTGACCCTGCTGATGAGCTACCACTAACGAGTCTAAGACGAGACGACAAGGTTAGCCGAGACAACCAAATGATTGGACCTGTTACTTTCAAGAAGAATACTCACATAAATGAATGTTTGAAAAACATATAAGATGATATTACCTTGTAATTTTTATTTTCAGGTCAAATCTTATGAAAGGATAACTTTCATTTTCAACAGGTATAATTTATGTAGCTGCATGTGTACTGTGTCAAATTAAAGGGGACATATTATGAAAACTTTCACAGAGTTTTTGAACATATATTTGGGTAACCTGAGTTTCTACTGACCCACAAAATGTGAAATAAACCATCCAGTCCTTTGTTTGTGGTCTGCATAAGTCTTACAACACAGAAAAATGCTCCGTTTCAAATTTGCTCTTCTTGTGATGTCACAGTGGGATTCTGGTTTAAAAAAATCCCCTCCCCTCCCCTGATATCTCCACCCATAGACTCCACCTCCAGCCTAGAACAAAACTTTTGAGCAGGTTGGCCATTTTTATTCTCGTTACAGAGGAGTGATGTCTACTGGGAAAACTCAGGGGGGGTCATTACATTTAAAGAGACACACACACCAAAACGGAGCGTTCTGAGAGAGCTGGTTTATACAGGGTCACAAACCTCCTCTGGTGCTTGATTCATGTTATATTTTGAACAAAGCACCGCACAGATGTTTCATTTAGACCACAGGGGGATAATATGTCCTCTTTTAAGCTATTTCAATATTTGTCCCATAGAGTTCATCTTATTGAATACGATATTAAGTCCTTGTGTAATTCTTTGAAGTAGACAAAACTTTATTAGCAAAAACAAATAAACTTGCACTGTAAAAAAATAAACACTGTTAAAACATTTAAACAGAGAAGTGTAAATACAACCTTATAATATCCATCCATCCATTCATTATCTATACCACTTTTTCCCACTTGGGGTCGCGGGGGGCTGGAGCTGATCCCAGCTGCCATTGGGCGAGAAGCACAGTACACCCTGGACCATTCGCCAGCCAATCACATGACTGACATATAGAGACAACCAGTTTCTCGCTGCGAGGAGACAGCACTTACCACTGTGCCACCGTGCAGCCCTAGCTTTACATTGTGATGATGATAAATATAGGTAAAGTCCAGCAAGATTTCAAACATCATGTGACATGATTGTAATATTTCAGAGGTAAGCCTGTTTGAGGTGTTGCAGTAACAGGAATGGGATGTGAGCATTGTTAGCTTGACACAGGGCCTTGAAGTTCTTGAACCTCCTAATGAGAGGAAATTTGTTGTTCATCGCATTTTGGCCATGAACACTTTGGTATGTTTCTTATTCCAGTTAGCTAGCCATGCATTAGAAATCAATAAGTTACTTCACAGTAATGGAGTGTGCTGGTATTATAACTCTACAATCGGGGCTAAGCTAACATAGACCAGTGCAGAGTAGAGCAGCTACTTCATAACCAACAGTGACTTTTTCTGTTGATGTGTGAAATACTGAGGAAAAGAAAAGGAAGATGTGGATTCACCAAAGTTGTTTAAAGGCCCAAACAAAAGAAGAGATGGCCTCTAAACGAAGTCTCTCTGGGCCCTTGCAGCGCTGTACACTTTTTGATTACTGTCATCAAACTGTCCAACACTGTACACCTCCAACCTCCAACAACCTGCAAGGCCTTCAAGCCTCCTCTGATAAAGGAGTTGGCACGTACCAAAAAGTGTTGGAAATCAATTTGCTCTCAGGAGAATACTACCTGCTCTACAAAGAACACATAACATATGTAATAAGGCTAAAATCATATCAAAATACATTTCAGTTGAGTAAATACTTAAACAGCCATTTTAATAATTCTACAATTCACTAAGCAGACGCTTTTATCCAAAGCGACGTACATCAGAGAGTAAGTACAACACAAGCAAGGATCTAGAAAAAGGGAACAGTGTCAGTAAGAGCAAATGATCAGCTTTGAGTCCGATTGGACACACAGGTGCTGACAGGAAGTGACCAGAGGCAAAGCACAACATTGAGGGCAGTTCTTGAGAGCTCTAATCAGTATCGAAACCATCTTATAAGTCATCGTTATCAAACAAAAACAATCGTGACAACCATCATCATCATCAATGATATCGAAACCATCATCATTAAGTTAGTAGGTATTCATGAAAGAGCTGGCTCTTTAGCTTTTTCTTAAAGGTGAAGAACAGATCGAATGGAGTTTGGAAGTTCATTCCACCACTGGGGGGCAACAGAGGAGAAGAGTCTAGTTAACGTCTTAGGACCCTGTTGTGAAGGTTGGATCAGACGCCTTTCACTGGCAGAGCGTAGTGGGTAGTAGACCTGGATGAGAGAGTTAAAGTAAGGAGGAGCCATTTTTGTCGCTATTTTGTAAGCGAGCAGCAGAGTTTTAAATTTGATGCGAGCAGTAACTGGGAGCCAGTGTAAGGAGATGAACAGCGGAGTGACGTGCTATTTTAGGAAGGTTGAAGACCAGTCGTGCTGCTGCATTTTGTATCATTTGCAGAGGTTTCATAGTGCATGTAGGAAGACCTGCCAGTAGAGAGTTGCAATAATTGATACGTGATATCACAAGAGCCTGTACCAGGAGCTGTGTAGCATGTTCTGACAGGTAAGGTCTGATCTTCCTGATGTCGTACAGGGCAAATCGACATGACCGGGCAATCGAGGCCACTTGAACCTTAAAAGTTAGCTGGTCATCAATCATGCCACCCAGGTTCCGGGCAGATTTTGTGGGCATGAGTTTGGTTGTTCCAAGCTGGATATTGAGCTGTGGTTGCATAGAGGGACTGGCTGGGATGACAAGGAGCTCAGTCTTTGAAAGATTGAGTTGAAGGTGCCGTTCATTCATCCATTTAAAGATATCAGCAAGGAATGATGAGATTCTTGTAGAGACTGTAACATCGTCTGGCAGGAATGACAGGAAGAGCTGGGTATCGTCAGCATAGCAGTGGTATGAGAAGCCACGAGAGCGGATTATTGAACCAAGTGAGCTTGTGTATATGGAGAAGAGAAGGGGACAAAGCACTGACCCTTGAGGTACCCCTGTGGATAAGCTGTGCGCTTTGGACACTTCTCCCTTCCACGACACTCTAAAGGATCGCCCAGAGAGGTAGGACACGTCTGTAGGTCTGTAGTTTTCAACCTGGGCTGGGTTTAGTGTGGGTTTTTTGAGCAGAGGGGTGACCCGAGCTTGCTTGAATGCGGTGGGGAACACACCCGTTGACAGAGAGGAGTTGATGATATGCTTAAGGGCAGCATTAAGCGGAGAGGAAATGGTCTGCAGGAGGCTTGATGGTATTGGGTCCAGAGGACAGGTGGTGGGCCGAGAGTCAAGCTTAGAGACTTCATCCTCAGTCAGAGAGGAGAATGGGTCGAGTGAGGCACTTTTGGTTGGTGCCTTTGGGCTAAGTTGGTCAGGCTCAGAAAACTGGTTACTGATGGTTGCAACCTTTTCAGTAAAATACAAGGCAAACATGTCTGGTGTGAACAGATCGGAGGGTGGAGGAGGAGGTGGTTGAAGCAGTGAGTTAAAAGCAGAAAACATTTTTCTTGTATCTGTGGCATTGCATATCTTGTTCTGATAATATTTTGTCTTGGCAGTTTTCAACCTTTCATTAAGGTCAGCGGACTGTTTGGAATTTTGCCATTTTCTCTCTGCTGACCTCAGCCCTGCTCTTTGCTCTCTTATGACTTCCGTGAGCCATGGGCTAGGGTGGGTTTTGCGAGCAGGTTTGGACACCAGAAGGCAGAGCTTGTTCAGAGATGAGGCTAGTGTGGAGCAGAGTGTGTCTGTAGCCTAGTCTGTAGAGAGTGCGGTAAAGACCTTTTGGGCAGGCATGGCAGCCATTACCTCGTTAGACAGCTGAGCTGGCTTCAGCGATCGCATGTTTTGGTGGTATGACACCATTTGTGGGTGTGCCTGAGGGAGTTCCGGCAAGGAGATTGTAAATTGAATAAAGAAGTGGTCTGATAGGTGCAGGGGGGTGACAGTCAGGTTTGCTGTCGAGCAGTTCCGAGTCAGGATTAAATCAAGAGTGTTGCCAGCTTTGTGGGTAGGAGGAGTTGGGACCTGCGTGAGGTCCAATGAGGATAGGAGAGCAAGGAAGTCTGTTGCCTGGGCTTTATCAGCGTGTATGTTCATGTTTCCCATTACAATCAGTGGTGTTCCATCATCAGGGATTTCTGAGAGTAGCATGTCCAGTTCCACAACAAAATCATTCAGATTACACCCTGGTGGGCGGTAAATGATAGCAATGTAGATTTTAATAGGAGCAGTAACCAAGATTATGTGATATTCAAATGAGGAGTTGTTGCTCAGTGGGAAGAGTTTATTGAATTTCCAGGTATTAGAAATGAGGATACCTGTACCACCTCCACGTCCAACAAAGCGGGGTGTGTGTGAGAACACTGTGTCAACAGAAAGAGCAGCTGGTGTGACTGTATTTTCTGGGCGGATCCAGGTTTCAGTAAGCGCAAGTACCTGAACGGCTGACATTTTTGTCCAAGTGCTTGGATGAATTCAGTTTTATTCACAGCAGATTGACAGTTCCAGAGGCCAAAAGTAAATGAAGGGTGGGTAGAAGAGGCTTTCTTAAGCAGAGACAAGTTGTTAAGATTTCGTTGTCTATGACAGATGTGTCTTTTCCTGTTCCCATGAATGACAGAGATTTCTTTGTAGCACATGTTGCGTTTAGCAGATGACCAGAGAAAATAGGCAACGCAGTAGTCGTGGATGCCCGGGCTCTGTGGCCACGCTGAAGCGTCAGACGCCCAAACAAAGCCTGACAATGACCCACTATCAATATCTAAGCAAGTTTCGATTCACCCACCTAGCTGACAAGACCCTCCTAGTTTTCAGACCAGAGCTTGTTCTAATAACACTTTTCATCTCAACAACCTAAACACGCCTTCACCTCTACCAAACATGGCGCCTTCCACTCGGCACACCCCCATATAAACCAAAGGCAGGTTACAGCTCTGTTTGACAGTTCCACCTGAGAAAGGAGTGCAAACAAGTCTGTGGAGAAACAGGTGACTAACAAAGATGTATTTGATGTCTAACAATAAATACATTGTTTTAATGTATAAATAGTACATGTGTGTTTTCTTTTTGTTGAAAATACAGTGTGTGAAATTATTTGTCAATGAGTTATTTTTAAGTTTTGTCAGAAGTCATTCACTCAGAGTACTAATTGCTAGTCATGCTAAGCTAACATTAACACAGGCCTCTCAGCCAGCTTGATGTTACTTCAACAGTGTCTGTTTTAACATCAGCACATGCATATGTGTGTGACCCACAATGTTCTGTTTAAGAACAAGGGCACCTTCTGCATCGTTCTTGTCCTTTAAAAATAAGATCAGAATAATATTAAATTTTTTTGCTTTTGTAATTTTGATTTATATATTTTTTTAAAGTTTTCCAAATTGTAAATTTGTCCCAAGCTTTGTAAAAGTGTTTCACGTTTCATGTTTTGCACTTCTTAGCCACCGTAGATTCAGACAAATCTTATTCACCAAAGAGGAAATGTCTTAGAGTTTTAATACTTGTGTTTTGTTCATTCACATTTATTCCAACACATTTATTTAATTTAATAAAACAGCTGGAAGTAAAGTTCACTAACAGAAACATTTACCATCTCTTTTCTTTTCTGTGTAAAGACATATAACTAAATAAAAGAGTTTTAACAGAGGCTAATATAAGTACAAAACATAAACATTGGTAATTTCTTACTTAATTAAATGTTAAAATGTTACATAAAGACAAGGGGCTGCCACCTAACATCTTTCTTGTTTTGTTTCTTTCATTACTAATACAGAATCCAGTTCCTTGTTTTCTAAATCTGATGAGAAAGTGTCCTCACATGAAAAAGAGAGACTGGAGCTTGTAGCCAGACTGTGACATAAATTTCAGACCACTTTGTTTGACAGACGAAACAGCCCAAGCTGAAAACATCGGACAAAGCCTCCTCTGGTTCTCTTGTCTCTGCCTTTTGGATTATTGACACAGACACCTGCAGGGATCCGGGAAGTCGACACACACTGATGAACACAGCCAACACACATACTGAATAACGCAGCCAGCACGCTGCGGGATGAGTCATGGATAGCTGAGGTCAGTGCAAAGATCTGGAGACATTAGTGAGCAGAGACGGGAAGCACCTGCTCCGAGAGGCCTGAGGGAAAGAGAGCGGGATGGGGTACGGTGGAGAGTTGTGCATGGATGTAGATTTTTTGATGGATGGAAGTAGACATAAAAACAATTTTAAGGTTGAAGACTTTCTGTTATATATCAAGTTTGATGTGAACAAGAAAGAACTACCTCTGTGTCACAACATGAGGTTTCACAAGGGGGCAAACTTAAAGGAAGAATGCACAACTTTTTCATCCACTAGATGTCGCCCTTGAGCACCAACACGAAACCAAAACAAACTGCTGTTTGGCGACACCGCCACTATCCTGAATCCTCCGCTCTCCTCCTGCATCACACCTCCAACCACTCTCTGAAGGAGTTATCAATAAGAACGCACCATAATTAAGCATCATTAAGCGCAAGCAGCGGACAAAATTGTTCTTTTCTCGAGCTGCCATCACCTGTAGCCTGCATTGTTGTGTTAGCAGGCTAATGTTAGCACACTTTGGTTAGCTCATAGCTTCATATTGTTCATAAATCAAGACAGAATGACACTGATCTAAAGACACTGACTTGACATCCAAATAAGCAGTGAGTATGTTATTCTTCTTTTCTCTAGTGTTTGACTAAAACAGCTTTACACACAAGGCCGTCCTGTCCACATAAACATGATAAACACAGCTCCGACAACAACACAGCTGGTGGGACTCAAGCCACTCGTAGACAGTCATGACTCAGAGACACATTTAAACAGGATAAACTTGATTTCTGATATATTTATGTGTAAAATGTCGTACATTCTTCCTTTAACAACATACTTGATAATTTCATGAGAACCAAATGATTCTGTGTTTCAATACATTTCATTTTAAATTAATTATTTATATTAGTTTTAAGCTAACATGTTAGTGCACAACAAATACCAAAACAAACTTTACTTTATGTCTCTGTCATCATATTACGGTTATTACTAAGCAATGAAGAAGTAAATCAGCTCAGCGCTTTGCATCCTGCCAACAGCTGTTTTTAAAAAGATAAATAGTGGTAAGAAGTTTCACTCACTATGCCACCCCAAAGATTAAAGACACAATGAGACCCCCATATATCAACCAAAATGAGAACTCCTTATAGTTAACACTTCTCTCTGAACTGACAACACTGAAAATGTGCAAAAACAAATACCACACACCAGATGCCTTGAAGGAGAGACTCTCCAAAAAGGTGCATTATCTGTTTGTAAGTTACTTGTTGTAAATGTGTAAATTCATGAACAACAGGTGTACATTTTTTTTCTTTAGATTACATGTTGTACAACTGAGTTCATTTGAAGCATGCTGATGCATTTATTCAGGAAGTAATTATTTTTCTCACAGCCTTGCCTGATGAACAGTTTTATCTTTACTCCCTCCTAACTTCTCAGGAATATCTGTACAATATGCCAGGTGTTTTGTACCTCCAGTTTAACACATTTTTCCTCAGTGTCCTTCCTTTTCCATGTCCTCTCTGTTTCCCTTTCCTCTCTCTTCTTGCTGAAGCCTTATCAGCGCTCCGGGGACTAACTGACATTCACACAGACGTTAATGACACCACAGGATCCGAGGCTCTGCGCTCTCCCCTCTCTCCCCTCGCTCCGATCTCTCGCCCTATCTGTTTCTCCGTTTCTCATTCCTGCTACTTTTTTCTCTTGTTCTCTCTTCCTGGGCAATTAGACGGAGAGAGAAGTCCCAGTTGGCTCGCGGTGGTAATCAAACATCTTTTTCTTGTCCATTTAACACTGGGATTAATTTCCTACAAGGTTAATTAAAGAGGCCCATCAGGCAGAACCGATTATAGCAAAGGTTACTGTAGCACTGCTGCTCACTGTTTCCCTGCCTGTGTGTACACACGAGCTTGTTGTATGCACACACACTCAGGAACTGAAATGCACATTCCTGTACATACATGTAAGTCTGAAATGAACCAGGATTATTTGAGGACTTCAACATTTTAGTGGATTTTCTCTTTTGTTTTTTTAAGCAAAGTGATGTTAGACCCAGTGAAGGAGCCCTGAACATAAACCTTTCACATGTTCTCGTGTCAAAAAGGCTGATTTGTGTGTTTTTTTTCTTCATGAAAGCCAAATACCCGACATAATAGAGTTGTATTTTACAAGCAGATGGATGCTACCTTTTGTGTTCTGGATGATATTCTGTGAAATGATCGTTTTGGTTCAGCACCACAAACGAAAGCAAAAGGAAGTCACATCATAGAAGCACTTGTCCCAGAGAAGCTCATGTGTTTGTCTAAATATAGAGACCCTGTTTCCCATAAATCCCTACTAGTTCAAAGAAAAGAATGCTGTTCATCTGTCCCGCCTCCCCCATTCTGCCTTTGTTTCTCTTCTCACATTAGTAATGAGGATGAAAATGTTGAAAGTTATTTCTACCAGGCCTGTCATCTACCATCTGTTTATTTGGCTGCCATGGTTCGAGTCAGAGAGAGAGTGATGTTGAGAAGAGCACAGTGCAATATTGTTATTACTACATCAAGCTGAATTTATCTGCCATTCCTGTTTGACTATAGCATAAAAGCAACTTTGGCTTGTTGAAGACATGATTCATGTGTCATGGTGCATGGGCGAGTTCACAAAGGAAGGCAATTACTGAAGGCAAGTAAATAGATGGACAGGCAGGGGAGACATCAAATCACTCCAGTTATTGAAACAGTGCTACTACCGTACTGGGGGCGGCTGTAGCTCAGTTGTCGGTCGACTCTCAACCAGAAGGTCGAGGGTTTGATCCCCATTTCCTGCAGTGTCTGAGGTGTCCTTGGGCAAGACACACTGCTTTGTCAGCCGTGCATGAATGTGAATTAATGGATTAGTTCATACTGACGGAAAATCTGTGTAAAAGCGCTTTGAGAAGTCAGAGTAGCCAGCTAAAGTCCACTTACCATTTACCCCCCTCTTTGTCAGAGAATTTGATGAATGATTTCTTTAAGCATGCAGCTTTATTAAGGAATAGCTCAAACATTACATGATGTAAAACCCTTAAACCTCTTCATCTGCCTAATTGTCTTCCATTACAAATCCAGATTCTTTACCAAAACATTTTCTCAAATCCACAGGACTTCATTTAGTGGATCAGGATTGTGGGATGAATTGAAAAAGAGGTTTGTATTTAATTGAATGTGAATCTTCATGGACAAAAACAAAGAAGCAGAGTGGTAAAGTTTGGCTGTCCAGTCTCAGGTTGGTTGTGGAGTTGGCCGAGTTGAGTACAAAGTATCAGTTACTGTTTGTTATTGTTAACAATTATTAGCTGTTTATAAGGCTGTTGTACGGAGCTGGTATGGTAATCAACGTCGTGGTGTTGTGTTCAGTGTCTTCACTGCTGTAAAAGTCATCAGCATTCGTCTCGCTGCCTTGTGTCCATGAGCGATTTTCAGCTGTGCAGACATTCAGCGGTGCATCAGTCCCTCTCATGTAATGTTGCTTAACTCAATATCTCTCTCTTCTTTCATTTTAATTTTCTCTATCTGTAGTTTTGCTGCTTATCTTCATTCATGATCTGGCACTGAGCTAAATACGTTGTCATGGCAACACAAACTTTTATTTAATGTGATTGCTAAGTTGTTTTCTTTTACACGCAATCTTAAAATATTGGTTATACGGTCAGTCAGTCATTTATTAGTCGAAGATATTGTTATTTTGTCTGTTATGTTCGTCCTGTCGATAAAGTTTCTTTGAATGTCACATGACTGTATTTACCGGGAAGCTAGGCTACGTGCATTTCTTTGAGAGAGAGAGAAATCGATGATACTGCAGAGAACTTTATCATCCCGTCCTTCTTTATTCCTATCTGTTGTTCAGCAGGCGAACACGGTAAATATTGTTTTAAATTAATTTACTTTTGGAAAGAAATATGAGTCATGAAATATGTTTTTGACATGTGAGCTGAAGGCTAAAAACTGTCTATAATCTGTTCTAGTTTTCACGGTGTGTCCATGAGGTGTAATGATCTTCTGTGAAGATTAAAGCTGTTGTAGACATCAGTATGAATCGTGGACTTTTTACTGACCAGAAGTTATATCTAGTAATCATCCTGTATAGTTTTTTATTTATTATTTTGGAGCATTGGGTACAATTGTGGTTGTGTAGCCTACTTTGTATGAAGAACTAAAATAATTGAATAATAAAACCCTAGAGTACTGTTTTTTATTTTATCAAACAAATGACATTTCTTTACAGAGGTCCTGCATGAAGGCTGAACATAAAGCAAGGTTTAATGAAGGCTTTGCTATTTTACACCAAACCAAAGGATGATTGGATTAAGCAAGGTGGCTGTTTCCACTGATCCAGTCTTTGTGACGAGCCTAACTACCTAACTAATCTCTGGTAGCACCTTCATATTATCTGCATGTGACTGACAGTTGTCATTTTTATACTGTCACTGTCAATTTCATTTCTGAATCACAAGTTTCCATTCAGACAGTTTACCGTTTTTTAAAACCTGCCATGAAGGGGAAAGGAGAGAAACTTCAGGAGTGGACACAATGAGGTTTCTCTCAGTAAAGTAGGATTTTTTAACTTTTCAGGTACTGAAAGGAGGAAACTGAAAAACAGCACCTTCAAGTCTTATCAATGAAATCGTGGTTAAAGATCTTCCTCAACTCATACTTTGATATTGTGTCTGTCAGTTTCTAAGTGTTGACTGTATTGTGTGTTTACAGCCCTCGTGAGATGGTGAATCATGTAACCCGTGGAGAACGAGTGTGACGGCTCATGTCCACCTCTCAGCAATCACAGAGCACAAAGGTCACCATGACAGGTAGAACTAGAGAGAGAAAACATTCCTATTCAACCTGTTACCATAACGGCAGCGACAAAGACTAAGGTCACAGTCCATAACACACACACGCACAAGCACACACACAAACACACACACACACACACACACACACACACACACACACAGAGTCTCAATTAGCAAAGCAGCAGCCATTCCTATGACTGCCAGCCTATTTCTGTTTATTGCGATCAGCGAGAAGGAGCCCTCAGGTGACACATAAACTCTCTCCCACACACACACACACATTTACACACACACACACACACACACACACACACACACACACACACACACACACACACACACACACACACACACACAGTCACACATGTGCTGGTTCATTAGCATGCTAATTGGAGGTGAGGACAGTGTGGTGTGGAGGTGGTATAGAGCAGACCAAGTGTATTAATCACAGGCTCACCGAGACCAGCTGATTCCCCAACCTGGTCCCTCAGCCCCCTCACCCAGCCCCCTCACCCAGCCCCCCCACCCCCCACCCCCTCTGTCTCTCGCTCAAGACAATGCCTTTAGATTAAACCCGTGTTTTATATGCATTTCTAATTATTTGGGGCTGAAAGAAGACACCAAAGCAAGCTGTATCTTCATATATTATCATCTTCTGATGTTTTTTATGGTGAGCTTGTCAGGAGCATGACACCCTTTTACACATCCTGCAGACATAGAGGAACATCAGCTATTATTTACATGTAGGATTTGCAGTTGATAGTGAGCTACGACAGTAGAGCTCTGGGCCAAAAAACAAAAAGTGCTAAACGCTGTGTAAAGCTAAGGAGAGATGCAACGTTTGGTGTGTGTGCTCGATTTCGCTCGTCAATGCAAGTTACACCTATAACATCGTTGATCATTTGATGTGGGATAATAACACACTATTCTGTAAAACATCCATGTGTTGCTTTCGCTGGCATGAGATGCACTTTATATTCAACACTAACTTTGCCAGGTATTTAAAAGATAAAGCGCCGTCTGAATTAGTTAAAAAAAAGCTCCAGTTTAAAACAGGCACAGAGAGCGAGAGAAAAAGAAAAGTCAATGAAGCAGCCAAAAGTAACCTGCTGTTACTGTAACAAGGGACCCTGATAACACAGTAATAACAGGCTAATCGTATTTGGGTTCAGAAACCACAACATGCTAATTCAATTAGCTTAATAAGCCCCTGTAGATAAAGGGCTTGTTTCGGCTGTCGTGATTGGCTCAAGGTCCCAGGGAGGTGGTCCTCTGGGGCTGTGCATCTCAGCATGCATCTCCAACGCCACCAGTAGAGGGAGAACTTCCAGCACACCCCCAGAACTGTCCACTGAGCATGCATGCAGCTTTGTGTTGCTTTTGAACACAAACCCTTAGGGAGCTTTGTGTGATAAGTTACTGAATTCATTTTTATTTCTTTTGTTGATAAGCAGGTGATGCTTGCTTACTCACATGATCAGACCTGAATGATATTGCATGCAAAAAAGCAGGAAACACGTTTTTCTAAAGCTTGACTCATGCAAGGGTTACCTGCAAACTCTCTAGGGTACGACTGACACACTTGAGTGTTACACACAAGTTTGTCCATCAGATTCTGCAGAAAACAAATCCCCCCTCTCCAACCTCTCTATACTGTGCATCCTCTTAAAGTTTCAACAATGAGGAAGAAGTTGCTCATCCCTTGGAACTTTCTTTATTGTTTGTCTCCACAAACACACAACACAATACCGAACAAAACCGTTCTCGGTCTATTGTCCTGGTGCCGTGTCTCAGTTCACTCTGAGCGTCTGTCTCAGTGCCGGGCTCTTTGTGTGGAGACGCACAGAAAGGCTCGGCAGCATTGTTTCAGCGGCTGAGGAGGAGAATGGGACTGTTACAGTGGAGAGAATTGGCAGCTGAGCCCAGCGAGGAGATTCTCCACACAGTATTAGGAAGAGGGATCACGACGCTCCACCGCCGCGCTGGCCCCGCTCACCCCTCACACACACACACACACACACAAACACACACACACACACACACACACACACACACACACACACACACACCCCAAAACTAGACGCACAGCTTCGGCTCCCTCCCCTTCTCTGTGAAATCTGCATTCTCTCTTAACCCTTTGTTTCTTAGCAGACGAGCTAATCTGTTTACGGGTGTTTGTGAGGGCGCCTTTGTTTGAGCCACGCACATATGCGTGTGCACACATACACATGCACACATTAATCTGCAGGCCACGAGCCAGCTGACACCAGCAGAATATAACACCAATCCCCACAGACTCTCTCCTGCACACACACAGCACAACACACACACACACACACACACACAGTCTTTCTGTTTTTTTTTTCTCCAGTGTTCTAGGATGCATGTGTACGTCTGTGCATGCAACATGCGACAACATGCATATTCCACCCGGCTATAGGAAGTGGGGGGATGGTGCATGTGATGAGGAGAACGTAACGCAGATAAGAGAGGAGGCAGTGTCAAATGAAGAGAGACAGTGTAGGCAGAGAGAGGACGGTGTCTGGAGGCAGAGAGCTGCTGTAAACAACACAGCTCGTATTTAAAGAAGGATTTGTTCAGAAGCAGAGGGCACAGCTGGATCTGTACTGTACACATCAGCATAAAAAAACACACACACTCCTTCTCTGACTGGGCCCATTTTTGGGTTCATACCAGCTCGATCCCCTTCATCAAACGTCACAGCAATTTGAGAGATTAGACAGCGCGGATTAGACACCACAAGGCGGCCTCTTTTTGAAGCGTTCGGATGCTTTTGTGCTCCTTTCTTTCCACCTCTTTCATTTTCATAAGACGATATTATATCAAGTGGTGGTAAGACTCCCTCGCGTTCACAATAACAGCGTCTCAGTTGAGTCACTGACTGTGTGATACGAGTGAGTAATTATGTAAGGAGTAAACACTTCTCGCTGAAAGCTCATTCCACCTTGCACTGGCACACTTGTTTATTGGTTGGCCTTACTAGATTTCCTGCCTCTACTTCTGCTCTGATTAATGAGACACTCACACACAAACTCAAACTCGCAGACACACACACACACACACACACACACACACAGGCACGTGCTCTCAACACCAGCTCCCCTCTCACCAAGTTAGCAGCGCTATTAGTGATGATTGAACCCTATCCAGTGGATGTAATATATTAGCAGGGAGATTATTCTGACGTTAAAACATGTTCCCTGTGCTGACAGCATCATCAATCACCCTCACACTGCCTGTAGAAGACACACACACTGGACATAATTGCTTCAGCATGGGGTTGGGGGGGGGGGGGAGGGAGGGGAGGAGAAGGAGAGTGTGTGAGTTTTTGTGTGAGTGTTTGTGTTTGCATGTTGGCCATACAGGCAAGTGCAGCGCTGAGAATAAAGGACGCTGCTGCACCAAACTGGTATTAGAGGATCCAGATTAGTCCAAAATGAGCTTTAATCTGAGTCACTGCTCAGGAAAATGACTCCAACAATAACTTCAGTTAATGAAGCTAAGTTTCTCTATTACTATCTGCCTCATGAGGATGAGTACCATTCAGTTGAACAGAGCGTCTTTCCTTTATGTCACATGTCTTTTTGCAGTAGTAGTGGGGGAAAAAAAAATCTGATTCTTCAGGAAAAATATTCACACGACAGTGCAGAAGTGGGTTGTTATAAATAAAAGTTCTGCATTCAAAATGTCAAAGAATCCAGTCATACAATGCAACTCTATCACATTCAGCAAACTTCCCTTACCGTCCTCCAGCCGTTCATTAGACTCACAACACTATTTGACCCGATTAGCAACAGGTAGTTTTTGTGCACCGCCCCACGACCTCTGCCAGCACTCTCCCTCTTTCTCATCCTCACCAAGAGGTGTAAACCTACACAAACAAAAAAAACAATCTAAGTTCCTTCCAGCCTGATACGTATTTAAGAGTTGTGTTCATGGATATACACTTCCAGCATTTTAGGGGTGGAGCACTGAAAGGAGCGCTTTATTTCTGCAGCCACTGAGTTTGAAAATTGAGTTTTTCATATTGCACACGCCTCCTTTAAGTAACCTACATAATTGTCAAGAAAAATATAGTAGAGCTGTATTGATGACCTATTGTTTTAATCATTACCACTTTTAGGTACAGTAGTGCATCAAGCTCTTAACTCAAGTTTGTGACTGGTTGAGAAAACCAGGAGGAAACTTGTATTGATTTAGAAGCTTAGTGCTGAATGCATCGCATGCAGCTGTAGAAACTTTGCTAAAAAAAACTTTGCTCTAAAAAAAAAAAAAAAAAACTTTGTACAACAGCTCACCTCTTGCGAGAAGGGAATTGTCATCATGATAATATCTGTCTCTCCATAGTGTAATCTGTTCTGCACATGTTAAATTTACAAATTATCCCTGTACTCATGTTCACTTCATTTGTCTGTCTACATGCCGTTATATTGTATAGTTTCTGCTGATAACATGTTAACACCCCTGCACTTTAACTTATGTATCACTGATTGCACAGCTCTGGACATCTCCCCATGTCAATACTGTCCATTTACAACTCTGTTTTTGCACATTTACATTTAATCTTTCATATTTAACTAATAATGCTTACTTAAATCCTGGTTGTATATATTCACATTCTTAGTTTTGATATTTTAGTTCTTATTTACTTTGTATTTAATATTATATTGTGTTTAGATTTGCTTACATTGTGTTTTTCACTAATATTGTGTGTTTGGACAACCTGCTGCTGTAACGCCACAATTTCCCAGTTTGGGATCAATAAAGTAATTCTATTCTATTCTATTCTATTCTATTCTATTCTATTCTAAAAAGCCCTTAAAGTCCAGGGAACAAAATCCAACACCATCAACCTTAAAGACACAATGTCTGTGAGTCCATCATCACATGTGAGCTTCACCTTTGTTTGTTTTTTAAACCTTGGATAAAAATATTGACTAGTGCGGCTTTAAAGTGTTAAACTAAGACATAAAAGTGTCAATAATGAAGTATGATACATGATCACTGATTATTGATGGCCACAGCCAAATAAAGGTTACATAATTTTCACCAACACTCTCACCTCATTAGTTTCCCAACACCTGTTGATTTCTTTTGCACTCAACCACACAGTCATGAACACACAGTCATATACAGTACTAGTTCATTTAGTCTAACATGGTAACATTTCATTTGTTAATATTTACACTGAAAGATGAGAGACACATTTCTGTTAAACTTATATTGATATATTTTTTGAGTTAGCTGGGGGGGGGCACTTCCTCAGTGAGGAAAGGTGTAGACAAGGGCTGCAGAAACTTTTATTCTGGTTCCTGCTTGTTGAAACAGACTAAGGGGAATTTGTGTTTATTCAGTTTTTCTTTGTATTAATTTAAATTAGTGTCCCTTTTTTTACCCCTTGTGTTTAATTTGGTTGATATGTTCCCCTTTAGTCTCATTGTCTTAGAAAGTTTGTCATGTTCACACCTTAGTTTTCCCTCATGTTAAGATGGAGAGTTGGTTGACCTCTGAATGGGCCGAGTTCTGTTAATCTGGGTTTCTAAAGTTAGACTTCTTTTTGAGGTAAAAAAATATTTTTTTAAATATCCTGGTGTCATAGCTTTTGTCATAAAAGCTTGTAACAGCAAAAATAAAATGTTGTTGAGGTAATATAAACGGTTTGTTACAGGCTGTTTGATTTCTTTCTCTTGCATTTGATAACAGACTTTAGTTAAATAATAGTCTTTCAAGTAATACGGATAGCAGTTATTAAGTGTTGTGGATTAAAGGGTATAATACGAGCCTCTAAAAATAAAACCAGCGTACTCAAGTAAAGGCAGTGTCGTCAGAAGTTCTTCATGTTAATTGCTGCTTTAGGGAATAACTGTTTCTGCAGTCGCTGCTTGTTGTAGATGACTTTCCTGGAGGATGACAGAACTTCTTTTCCCTTCTCTGATCTCGTCTCTCTTTCCAACATGTTCCCCTCCCTGCTGTTTACCTCTGTTCTCACCTGCCTGTGACATTACTTTTTCATCAGCACAGTATCTGCATGCTGCTCTCAGGAAGGTGTGGATGTAAAAAAAAAAAAACACACACACACACACACACGGTCTACGAAGCCCACCTTTGTATTTCTGTTATCTGATATAATCCATGCTATTCCATGCTGCGGCTTCTCCTCCTATAGCTGCAACCATCCCTCTCTCTCTCTCTCTCTCTCTCTCTCTCTCGCTCTCTCTCTCTCTCTCTCGCTCTCTCTCTCTCTCTCTCTCTCCCTCCCTCTCTATCTCTCTCTCTCTCTCTCTCTCTTTCATTCTCTCTCCCTCTCTCTCTGTAATGTGATCCAATGATTAGTATTCTGCTCAGGCGTTAGGATGGAAAGCAGAGTGGCTGCCGAGAGGTGTCCTGAATCACATCACTCATATTCCACAGTGTGTGTGTGTGTGTGTGTGTGTGTGTGTGTGTGTGTGTGTGTGTGTGTGTGTGTGTGTGTGTGTGTGTGTGTGTGTGTGTGTGTGTGTGTGTGTGTGTGTGTGTGTCTCTCTCAAAAGAGTGAGTGAGTGAGAGAGAGTGAGAGAGTGAACCAAATCAATCTTATATCACAGACCGGCCACTAAGTGTTGCGCGTGTGTAAGCGTCACTCTGCATTGTTTAAACACACATTTACCATCTAACTGAGCTGCTGAACTGCCATTTGTCAGTTTCCCTCTACGTGGTGTGTGTGCGTGTGTTTGCTCACATGCCAAGGTCAACCGCGCCTCATCTCTCTCCTGGCTGGTAAATGCAGATAGTCCTCCATATACTTGCTGAATGTAACACAGTTATGCCACAGACGAAAAAGCTCAAAGTAATGTTTGTGTCTGATCTGCTCTAAGAGAAACATTTCTACATGTGTGTATGCACTCATTTATCATGTGGACAGGCTGAGTTTATGATAACCAAACATAGATAATGTGCTTTTGTATTCAGGGTTACAGCTTAATAGTGTTGTTTTTATCATCACTGCTAATATGCTATGAATACACAAATCGCAAATAAAACGTTTTATTGCCTTTAAACAAACGGTGTGAAATAAAATTAGCTGGAGTTGGCAAACTGCCTGACAGGCCATCAAAGACATAAATAAAACCTTTATTTAACTTCTCCGTCCATGTATTTAGTTGTTTCCTCTCCTGGAAAGAAAACTTGGAGTCCCCACATAAACTGTTCAGAGGCCGCACCCAGTCAGTTCATCGTCACACTGTGCACCGCCTGGAAACTACAAAATGACTAAAAATGGAGACAAGAATCCAACTTTGTGTCAGCTGTTTTGAGGAACTATTAAGCCATTGAATGCGTTCTTTAAAAAAGCACAAAGCTACCTAGAAGCTTCCTAGAAGTTTGAAGTTTTTATTTGGTTATTGTGTCATACATACATTTATATGCCCAGCCCGCATGAGCTTACATGACACCATGAGTTAAAACTTTCCAGGATCAGAGGGTATAGGTCTATTCATTGTCTAACAAAAAGTAAGACAACCCCTAATTATTAAACAGAATATCTTGTCTTCTTTACCAAGCTTTTGAGACAAAATTAGGAAGCTTGAACACATCAAACTTATACAGCCATTCCAGTTTTTTGCACATCTGTCCACACCAATATTTCAGGTTTTTAAAGAGCTACTTCATGATGCAATAACTTCCTTAAAGAGGACATATTTTCCCCCTTTTCCACTTTTTAAAACAGAGGAGGTTTGTGACCCTGTATAAACCAGGTCCAAAAGCAGAATATTTGCATGCTTATGGTCTTGACAGGTTAGGTGCCACGTCAATGATTTTAGGGTAAAATATGAAAGCATACTTATTTTTTTAAGTTTTATTTTGGCATGCCTTTATTTAGAGATAGGACATTGGATAGAGTCAGAAATCAGGGGGAGAGAGAGAGTGGGGAATGACATGCGGGAAAGGAGCCACATGTTGGATTTGAACCCGGGCCGCCGCTTGGAAGACTACAGTCTCTGTACATGGGGCACGCGCACTAACCACTAGGCTACTGGTGTCTTCATGAAATCATACTTCTGTCTGTCATCTAGTTTGTTGATTGCCTTTGACTTTTAAACTGCTTTTTCCCCTCTGAAAATCCTTCTTCTTATCTGTAGCTCCTGCTCTCTTCTTTTCTATGAAACATCACTGAAATTATAACACAAACAAAATGAAACTAAACAGCTTGTTGGCCGTACGATAAAAGAATTCTGTTCATTTTATGGATTACTTTGCCTTCAAAATGCATCCCGCAGTTCCAAGATGTGCTTAACTCTCAGACATCCACAACAACAGTGAAACATTTGGAAAAGCTACGAGGCACCTCTGATGGTGAATTTCATTAGCTCAGAACTCCTGCTCTTTTTATGAACACAAATGTCTGTTATTTGATTACTGCTTTCTTACAGTAAATGGACTGACACAGATTTCAGTAAACATTTTTCGGACAGCCTCCAGCATAATGAGGCTGAATCTAAATCCGGTCCTGAGTAAACAAAATAACAACTAGGCCTATTACAATTGTAAGTTGTGCAAAACATGCTTTGCTAAAAGGTAAATGGAGTAAGAGTGTTCAGGTACACAGATGGATTTAGAGGTAATGTGTGTGTGTGTGTGTGTTTGTGGCGGGGGTGTGTGGCCGGGGGCGAGGGGAGGAAGATGGAGTGTGTGTGTGCATGCATTAAAATAGGGGATTTTCTTGTCAGAGTAGCAGGGTTGGGGATTAGTTTAGGATCTGACTGAGACAGAGGAGAGGAGGGCCGGCCACATAAAGAGATGACTGGGCAAATATAGGCACATACATCAATATCAGCTCGGAGCACATTATAGCGATGCGCAGCAGGGCGAAACACACACTGCCGACAGCCGAGGAGATTTTCTTTGTTTATGCATGACTGGAGAGAAGGAAATTAATATCAGTGAATTGAATCCGCTCCTATGGAAGATCTTTATGCTTCCCCAAACCTCTGACTCACAAGCCAAAATAGATGCAAGTGGCACACACACACACACAAATGTGCACACCCCGCTGAAAGACAGGCACTAAAATAACCTCTGTTCCAGCTGGTGGACTTGCTGAGGCTCCTGCTGGGCTGTTTTAATGGGGAAAATTAGCCAAGCAGAAAGGTGGATCCTGTTTGTTATGCTCCACTGTCCCCCTTCCACACAGTCGGCCAAGAAGGCATCCTCTGTTGTACCCTCTCTCTGTCTCTGGGAGCTCTCCTGACATTGTGTATCTGCACCAGCTGCTGCTGCCTGCATCACTCTCCTCCTGCCTCCATACTCTGCCAGGCACAGATACAAACAGGACGTATATCACACACTCACACACTCACACTCACACACACACACACACACACACACACACACACACACACACACACACACACACACACACACACACACACACACACACACACACACACACACACACGCAGCAGCACAGTTATCTCAGAAATGTTGGGTCTTAGTCCAAATCAAGAAACTTGCCAAACGGATTTAATCTTTTAATAATCCACCAGTGATACCATTCTCATCTCATTTACTTCAACCTACTGCTGCACCAGCAACTGTAGTACCCCACCCACACGAGGATGCCAAAACAACAGTGAGAGAAGGGAAGGATGTGGGGAGGAAAAGGTGCAAACAAATGAGAGGTTTGTATGATAGAAAGAGCGACATTGAGGGAAATGAAAGTGAGAGGTTAGAGAGTGAAGGATGATGAGAGGAGGATATGCAGAGGAGTGAAAAGCCTCTTTGTTCTGGATGCACTTGAGACAGCTGACATTGCTACAATAAGACCTTCTTTCAGAGGAAAAGAGAGGGAGGCCGAGCAAGAGAGAGGATGAGGAGGAGAACTGTGAAGTACTTTTGGCATATACAATTGATAGCAGTAGTAGTGGATAGTAGTACCACTAATGTGTCAGAGTGTGTTTGTGTGTGGTGTGTGTGTGGCTGTGTGTGTGTGCTGGTTTCCTAAATCATTCCTATCTATTGCTAACAATGTACTGACAATGTTAGCATTAGCAGTGTCTGTGTTTTTACAAGTGATGGGTTTTTATGTCAAAAGTCCATTAATTCTATCAGTTTTGAAAACATATGACTCAAATAAAATGTGGCTATAAAAATAAGTGTTATGGGAAATTAACCTAAAAATCTATAGTATGACAGGTTGACACACTTAATAGAGCTCATACATGGAACACAAAACGCTGATATCTTCTTTTCCTCCCTTTCAGGTTAAGTTGTTCTTTAAGTGAAAGTTGAACAAAGATTTAATGAGACTCACAGGAGCATCATGGGATGAGTCGTAAGATGTGTGAAAACACATCCGTGTTGGTTTCAGAAATTACTGAAGCCAGGATTGATGACTTTTATAAACATGAGAAACACGGCCTTCATCTTAAAGAGGACTCACTAAGTAATGTTCCATTTTATTGGAAAGCACACTTTTGATAAAGTAGGACTTTCAAACAGAATTTTAGAGGCATTTAAAGTCAATGAACAGATGTGAGTTGACATGAAAACGCCAATTGCAGCATGAATGGATGCAAAAATGTACTTTTATGTACCTTATAATAATTGAATTTGAAAGAAAAATGTTTCTGCATTACGGAGCTTTATGAATCAAGCGTAGAAATTTGCAAAAACGATAGAATACATGGGTTTTAAAAAAAGAAGAAAGGAATATATATATTTTTTAATTCTGAATTTTATGTGGGCTAAAATGAAACCGGGACATTGTTGTATTTTGTTGTCACAGAGGACACAGTGGGCTCCTTAGTCAAAGGAAACTGCTTTGCTGTGATGCACATGGAGTAAGCTGAAATGTGTCCATCAACAACACATCAAACACGACAAAATACTTTTCAGCTGAACACACCCAAACTGTTTGCATTAAAAGCTATAATGGCTGTAGTTGATAAATTGGCCGTTTGCTGGGAAGACTTACACTACACTCCAAACTGTAACAAAGTCAAACATGTTTCATACTTCTGGATTAAATGCGTGATTGTGTTTCTAAATCTGCATAATTTTCTGAAATAATGTCCTTTACTTCACTAAAGGTTTCTCAGTTAGAGAGTAAAAACAAAAGTCACATGGAAACCTCACCCTGTAGGATTAGGAATTCAGAAATAAGTCTTACATACTACTGGCCTATACCTGCAGCCACAAGAGGAAAATTAACCCTTCACACTCAGATGACACTCTGGAAAGACACTCTGGGGGTTACTACAGCTGAACCTAAAATGGTTACAACATAAGGATAAACTCATTGTGGGTTATTATTAACATCATTAACATGTGCTGTGCTCAAACTGCATGAATTTAAGGAGTTTGGTGGATCTGAGTGTTTGAGTGGACATGTACTCTTAGGTCATTGGTTCCCAACCCGGGATCCAGACATAGGGGAGTGCACCAAAGATCTCAGGGGGGTGCAAAGCTGTGTCTGCTCTGAGGTTGTCAAATTAAGATTTAAATATGAACTAAATTTAGGATAACACTCTTACTTGATATATACGAGCGTTTTCCTAAGAACACGTTGGGATTTTAAAAGAAACACATGTTCATCTTATACCATAATAGAGACATTTATCCGTGGTTCAGGTTCTAATTAAATATCTAACCTAGGTGAGTCAACCAGCCACTCCTGTTTGTGACTCCCTGTGCAGAGGGCGGCATGGTGTTGTGTGTGTTACAAAACATCCTTTTCATTTTACTGGCTGACTTCCTGGTTGAACTTTGACCCACCATGCTATGTGTCAACAGTTTGGATCATTACATGGAATTACTGATGCGCTCAAGAACACTTTTACCTTAAAAAGACGAGTTAAGGCAACCTTAATCTGCCCTGTTTGAATGTGTTGTACCCATGTTGCATGGTCATTTCATCTCAGAGTAAAAAATGACAAAAACAAAGTGAAACCCAGCTGCAATAAATCAGAATATATTTCCTTAACAGAAAAGGTGAAAATACATCTGAGCTTTGAGTATTCTCTCTACACTTAACCCCACCAGGAGGATTACATTTATATTTTCATTTCCTGCAGAAAACCTCTTTTTCTCTCTGAAGCAATAAAATAACCGAGATGCTTCCAGTTTTAACAGCAGTTCAGTTTAACTTCTCACTTGATGCCTAGCTTTTGTAACATGCTGTCATGAACACACACACACATGCGCGCACACACACACACACACACACACACACACACACAAAAAGCTCGCATACAAACATACTTTAGAAATCTGAGAGTGTGTTACACCTCTCTTCCTCTTCACCCAGAGTTCCTGGCCCCAGGGGGTGGAGGGTCTCTTCACCCGTCTCACACATCCAACCCAAACACACAGCGGCCCGCACACACACACACTATCATGAGCACACACACACACACACACACACACACTGGCAGCAGACCACATCAGAGGGGTCCATTCCTCCCCAAGTCCGCAGGTCCTCTGGATAAACATATTATTCTGGATTAAATGTTTCCCATATTTGTTATTCTTCCCTTCGAGACTCCAGGTGGAATTGGTATGAAACCAAAAATCACATGTACGTTCCTTTGAACGAAAGAGCGGGCCGAGGGGAACACTCCGAAAGGGAATTCTTGTTCCCCTTTCGGAGTGAGAACTTGTAACAACATTTGTGCAGATTCTTCGATTGCCCCACATTCTTCGCTACACATCTAACAAAGGCTGTTTTGTGTTGTCGAGAAGTGGTCTCTTCCCCCCGCAAAACCTCTACTCAGAATTCTCCATAAGGAACCAGGAAGTGTGTGTGTGCTCGGTGGAGGTCCACCGCTGGCTCTGAATCAGACCCAATTGGTTCAAGAGGCAGTGATCCTCACAGGGACGAGTTCATCAGTTTGAATGGAGACGGAAGGTGACAGTCGAGGTGTAGATCGAAGACTTCAGAGGTAGAAGCTGATGATGCTGGAGTCCTGCTCAATCATGCAATTATGTCCAAATTACTGCCAGTGCCTTTTGACCTATCAGAGCTCAGGTTTTAGCCTTAAGCCAGCCAATCTGTGAGGTGATGATGTGCGGGGAGAGATCACAGACTGCCCAACTATACACCCCCAGAGGTAATGGTAATATTACCTGAGCCACGGATGGATGGATGGAGATACATGTTGCAAGGGACAACACATTATAATCTCCTCCATCAACCGCCAATTAAAGAAGGGACAACTTCCTTCGTCAGAGGACAGAACTTTCCCCCCAAGATGTTTCCTTCAAATATTTGCAGTCGACACACCACCCTGTCACAAGCATGTCAGAACATCATGCACGATCTGATGCTCTTGAATGATCCCTGCATCAAACGTTAGCTTCCCTGCATACTAATGGGCGACAGTGGAGGCACACAATGGGCTGAAACCCGCAGCGTTTGCATTTGTTTCTTCCTCTCGTGTTTATTTTTGTAAACTGCACACACTGGGACGTGTGTTGTGGACAGAGGGTTCTCACTGCAGTGTGTTTGATGTCTCTCTCTCTCTCTCTCTGTGGACCCTGGAGACTCTCCTCATGCATAATCGCTGTGTGTCTTTCTGATCTTCCTATCTACTGCTGGTGGAGGTTAATGCGCAGAGCTGCGCACACACATAAATTACAGGCAAGCAAAACACAATAATCTTATTCCCCCCACAAATAGCAAAAAAAGAATACAGCACACAAAGGCAGCAAGCACTTTTGTAATGTTTATTGATGTGAAATAAGAGCCGGTACAGCTTTTCAGGCTTCTTTAATCTTCTCACATATGTCACTTGAAACACTGTGCTGTGCTAAACAACTCCATTGAATATTGTATTTTAAACACAGTTGCAGCGCGCTCAGCTTAATAAAACCACTTCCTCCTGTAATTCATCATCCTTTAGCAAACATTAAGCCAGGAAAACAGGGGAAGTGATGCGATTGGTGGGGGCGATGCCGGTGTACAGCTCAGTATTCTGGTGAGGACTCTCTAACTGTAGAGCAGCGGGGGCAACGGGGTCATGAGGTGTGTGTGTGTGTCTGTATTTTAATGTATGTGAGCGTCTCTGTGTTTTAGTGTGTGTGTGTGTGTGTGTGTGTGTGTGACGGCAGCATCACCAGTCCTCCAGGGCTCAGCAGGCTAATTAATAATGAATCCCAGAGAGTCTGTGTTTGAAATGCAGATGTGCAACTGCCGACTCCGCCTGCTCCTTCAGAGGGACCTGTGTGTGTGTGTGTGTGTGTGTGTGTGTGTGTGTGTGTGTGTGTGTGTGTGTGTGTGTGTGTGTGTGTGTGAGTGTGTGTGTGTGTGTCAGTGTGTGTGTGTGTCTCAGTGTGTGTGTGTCAGTGTGTATGGGTGTGCATACACAAGTGTGTGTGTGTCTGTTGAAGCCACAGGGGAAAGTATGTAGCTTGATTATATAGCTGCAGCAGAGAACAAGCTCATATATTCTGCAGTAAAAATTCATTCGGGGTTTGTTCGTCGGAGTGGCAACATTTTGAGAGAAAAGAGAGGCGTCCAAGCACAGAGGTTTTCACAACAAGTTTGTCCTCTTTCTGCTCCTGAGTCCTTACTCTTCCTCACTGGTGCCGGCTGAGGCCTCAACCCCGAGCTCTTCTCTGCTCTCAGCACAGAAGAGAAGAAGAAGGAGGAGGTCCTGAAGAGCATACATTACATTTCTATAGACTCTCTACTCTTCTTCACAGCTCTCTGTGTATAGGATACTTTGAGTGTGTGTGTGTGTGTGTGTGTGTGTGTGTGTGTGTGTGTGTGTGTGTGTGTGTGTCTGTGTGTGTGTGTGTGTGTGTGTGTGTGTGTGTGTCTGTGTGTGTGTGTGTGTGTGTGTGTGTGTGTGTGTGTGTGTGTCTGTGTATTGTGTTAGAGTAGTTTGAACTTTAACAGATGGTAATGTTATGTAGATTTTTTACCAACCTTGGCTCCCTCATTGACCCAGGCACAATACACTAGCCTCTTCCGCAAACAGCACCTGTAACACACACACATGGACACACACATTGACACACACACACACACACACACACACAGAAAAGGGGAATGAATTGAATAATCTCTCTGACAAACACGTGCTTTGTTCGAGGGAAGGCAAAAGGGACTAAGAGTTTCATTTCTGCTCAGGTGTTTCAAATTCTCTCAGATAATAAAAAATTATTCTGCTTGGATTGCTTGTTTGTTCTTGGAGACATTTCCAGGAGCTGAAAGACTCTCTGACCTCAGGCCCATGTGTTGTTTTGACTGAATTCATTTCTAATTAACTCCACACCAAAAATAATTTTACACTGGGTTTTGCATCAGAGCTGGAATACTAATATGAAGACCCAAGACATTTAATTGAAGCTTTACTTTGCACTTGGAGTCTTTCAGTCGTTACAGGAAATTAAATGACACGAATTTTGAAGGGACCTCGAAAATCAAAACAACTTTAACTGATTAAAAAAAACATCCAGGGTGCTTAAAATGTATATTTACTGTCAGAGCATTGTTATGAAGGTCAATAAAATGGCAACACAGCTCAGTCATATTTCCATAACTCATAAATATATTCACAATCCCTGAAATCCCTCCGCGGATCTGTCTGGATGGAGTTTGCAAGGTTTACTGTTTATTTATATTTCTTAAACATGAATATGATCCTTACTCAAAGATGGAAAAATACTGTAGGACTATGTACGAAAGTTGGTTCCTTTCTTGGAACGAGACAGTATTGCCTTCTGGTCTGCGGGTTGGGGAGATATAGTCCTATAAAGTCTTCAATTTCAATTATGTTCAGGTATTTTAAACGTTTTCCTAAATAAATAAATAAAAATCGGACATATCTGATCATTTGGAACCAGTGAAGCTCTGTTGAGCTTGTATTTTCCTCCACGGTGGCAATAAGTGCGTCATTAAAAAATAACATTGTGCGGAATCTGCTTTAAACAGCAGAAAACAAGCCTTTAAAATGTCCTCCATGATTTGGATGCATAATTTATCCCCCATGGTTTTAGAAAACATTTAATTTAGTAGGCCTATACAACTTAAATTATGCTGATTTTTCCCCCTTTAAACGTGCTCCAAACAGAGGACATAGCCCGACATAAGACACATGAAGAAATATCTGAGATTCGATCTTCCAGGAGATCCCAGGACTTCACTGTAGACGTGTTGATGGTTTAAATGTCGACAAATTTCGCATGGAACACACACACACACACACACACACACACACACACACACACACACACACACACACAGTCGAATGAGCAGGAGTCTCTCGCTGCAGACCAAACAAACGCACCGGGCCTCATGCATTATGAATGTACATTTACACTTGTGTGTTCTCATGGGATGATTTTTTTTAACTTCCTTTACATTCACTCATTGGTGTATGTAATGTATTTCCTCCTCTAACCCCTGCTGGACAGATACACACACTAACACACACACATACACAGGCAGAGGTGATAGACTACATGACTGACAGATGGAGATGGAGGACAGGCTGCTCTCTTCCATCAGAAAGAGCTCAAACACGTTTTTTTTTTGTTTCAAGTCGTTACTGAAAACAAACTGGTTGTCAGCGACAAGATGTGAGATTAGTTTCGGGTTTGTTTTTGAAGGGCCTTGCTGTTTAAACACGGTGTCACTGTCCTTTATTAGCGACGTCACGGGTTAATGGGAATATCGATTCGACTGTCTGGGAGCCTGTGAAGTGAGTGTCGGTGTCAGGGATGAGAAAACAACCGCGTTTACACCCCGATGTGACACCAAGGCTTTGGATTAAAAAAAGAATTTAAACTCTTTACAAAAAAAATAAATCAAACCAGACACTTAAAAAAAAAACAATTAAACAACTACAACGTTACGCTTTTATTAGAATGAAATCTGTTTGATGCACTTCAAACATGGCCCA
Source organism: Labrus mixtus (assembly GCF_963584025.1). NCBI lineage: Eukaryota > Metazoa > Chordata > Actinopteri > Labriformes > Labridae > Labrus > Labrus mixtus. Next base: position 26,325,320 of record NC_083621.1, read on the forward strand.
GAATGAAAAAGATTTCCCACACAAATATGAAGAGCAAAGACTCATTGATATGTGGCAGTTGTAAATTCTTTAACTTGAGGCCATATCTTGGCACGCCGGAGCTGAGATTTAGGCTTCATTGGGAAAGTTTTTAAAGGTCATGACACCGCGTGACAGGTCCCGCCCTGAGGCCCACGGCTGTCTCTTCAGCAGACTAAAGCTGATTTATCCAAAGGCTGTTGCGTGGCGCTTTAAACGGGGGAGAAGTGCATTCACAGACAAAGGGAAGAAAGAATAATGATATGGGGAAATATATAAATAAATCCTTAAAATTATTTTTACAACATCCTGTCACTATGTCGCCTCCTCTTTAAAACGAAAACAGACATAACATTTTAATCACTATGAAAGCAAGAGCACTGCAGCACTATCACCACTGAATTATTACAGGGAGATAAAACCTTATTTAAGACTTATTCAACATGACCAGCAGTGAGAACGACAGGCACACCAAACATCGATATAGGTTTCTGTGTTATTCATTTCAAACACTGGAGCTCTGCAAACATGAGTTTCCTCATCTCAATTCCGATTTAATTTCAGTTCCTAACAGCCAAATAAAATGATCATTATGATTCTGTTTTTGTAAATGCCAATGTAACAAACCTCTAGACAGTTGGATTAATTTGAAGGATTAGAAAAATAATTCAGAACAAATTTAGAAAACAATAGATTTAAAAGTGAAGTTGTATACCTATGGAAAGATATATTGTAATGTTTTCAGAGAGGACTTTGTCAATTCCTTCCTTAGAATAGATTTATTCAAACATTTGCTTTGTGAATTCACCTACTGGAGGTTTACAGTGAACAAATCTTTGTATTTACCCCACTGCCTGCAGCAAATAATCTGAGTCAGAAGATAATCACCGAAAGATTTACTCAAAGCCGACAAATAAACAGCAACACGCAGCTAAACAAACACGACAAAGAGCCGTAAAGTGTCATTTTATAAAGACAAAATTTGCAGAAATTATGCGTCATTAGTTTGTGTTATTTCTCAGTAATGTGCAGCTCGGCACAGAGAGCCCGCAGAGTTGCCTGCTGTAAGTGTAGCAGGGCTGGCTCGGGTTATCTGTGAATGGGCTCTTTATTGGAGGCGCGGAGCGGGGATTTGCCTTTTATTCGCCTCGCTATGGAAACGCGCTCGACGGCAGAAAAATGTTGATGTGAATAAAAGGAATCAGCACAAGGAGCGTTTTTAGAGAAGCATCTGTTACACTTAGAAACTTAGACTATCGAGAGCAACACAACCCCCTCTCCAACTCCTTATCCTGTCTGCTTCTTGCGTCCAAAACGCACACTTTAATTTTGGAACGACATAAAAATATTTTAAGTGTATTTCTTTTAAATGATTTTAAACGTGGAAGCAGTTCAGCCGATTTAAGAACCTAAAAGTGTGCCAATAGCGACTATTCCGATTCATATTTCGACAAAGTTGTTATAAAGATCTCATCCCATCAAATCAATTCGCTTTGGCATACCATTTAATATAACTGGCAACAAAATGCAGGGATTGTATTGAAATACCAAATCTTCTATAGCGCTAGGAGTCATGTTTTTTTTGTAAACAATTCTGCACAATTTCCTCCCAGAACGACTCAAACGAAAGAAACCGAACTAGGCCACTAGAACAACCCTGCCATTCACATCAAATATTCGCTTTTACGAAAATGTCAAAGAGAAAACTACATGAAGAATTTACGCGCAACACAACACTGGAATAATAACAGCACAGATATATAACCGACATGATTTCAATAACTTCCCATCCTTCTGAAGGCCTACATGCGACAACAACACGAGGCTACAGTTCGGTCTGTCATCACCCTTCCCTCACAGCCGCTGTCTGTCATTCCTCTGGTTACCGAGGCCCCGTCCAGCCTCCTCCGGCCCTGTCCACACATCCAGCCCGCGGTCACCTCACCTGCTCCGGCCTCCTCCTCCTCCTCTGTCCCCTACTCCAGCAGCAGCTCTTCGGCTCAGCGCTCTTTAATGACTTTCTGGTGGCTGCAGCCTTCTTTTATTTCTCCTAAATGTATGAAAATGTATGCAAATTTAAGTCAAGCTTAACCTGGGAGCACGAGCAATATATTTAATGGAATTTCAAACCAATAAGGAGGCTGCTGCGCAGTCTTCTAATGGCAAATATAATTACGCAGTTAAGTTAGCTCTCAGATATGTAGATAGATCTTTTTTCATGTCTGAGAGGAGCTGATGAGATTCTTAAAGACTGTAGTGTGAGAGGACACATTTAGTTCTTAGAAAATATAAAATACGTTTTAATTTGCGAACATGTCTGATGAACATGTGTCCCTGTGTGGGAGGAAAGAGTGTAAGATGGGCTGTCAGATTGATGTTACATTTTTAATATCTTGTAAAAAAAAAAAAAAAAAAATTTAAAGACTTCATTTCAATTCAAGGCCCGTGACATGTGTTAACTTGTCTGAAACAAAATGGGTTTGACTAATGAATGTTCTGTGCGTAAAACGCTTTGCTTTAAAAGCGGTCTTAAGAAGCTCATCCATAAACACAAGGGGAAGTGTTCTCTAAAAGTTGATAATTAACAGTGAGAACTGTTCCTGGTTCGATTGTATCCTTCTAAATTAAGTGCTGGCACGTCTGACAAATACCACTGCGCTTTAATCTCCTCCTTCGCACGCGCTCAAGGGTGACAGTAGCAGCAATAAACTCGTGCGTAAATCAGTTGGAAACTTTAATTAATAAACAGGAACTGCGCTCCACGCGCACATCGTTCCACACCAGACCCACTGGACCAGCATTCCGACTCACTTCCGGTTCGGCTGCCTGTAACCCTTTCCTACCCGTGGCTCTGCTTACAGAGGCGGAGGCTGGATGTCTGCACTGTCATTGGTCGACGCGCGTCGTCACCGCGTCTCAGTCGGTCTGTGAGTGGTTGTGGAGGCTGTCAGTCAGTGCCAGGCTGCTGCCGAGACTCCAGAGAGAGGGAGATGTCAGAGGCTGAGTTACTCTCTCCCTTCAGTAGCTCTAGTGGGGTTCAGCAGCCAGCATGGCCACAGCTGCCTCCAGCCCCTACACCCTGCTCAGCTCCAGTCCAATGATCCACCCGGACAGCCAGGCCATGCAGCCTGCGAGCCCCTACAGAGGACACCAGAAACTCCTCCAGAGTGACTACCTGCAGAGCGTCCAGAGCAATGGTCACCCGCTCGGGCACCAGTGGGCGAGCAGTTTGTCGGAGGGAAGCCCCTGGTCGTCCTCCATGGAGCAGCAGGACGTAAAACCAGGCCGAGAGGACCTGCAGCTTGGCATCATCCATCACCGCTCCCCGCATGTAGCGCATCACTCCCCTCATCATAACAACCATGGCAACCACCCGGGAGCCTGGGGTACCCCGGTGTCCCACAACTCCTCCATCACCAGCGGGCAGCAGATAAACATCTACTCCCAGACGGGCTTTACTGTCAACGGCATGCTGGACCACGGGGGCCTCACACCTCCACCAAACCAGCAGGGGCAAGGCATGCACCCGGGCCTCAGGGACACACTCAGCCCCGAGCACAGCGACCTCGGCGGGCACCACTGTCATGACCACTCCGACGAGGAGACGCCCACTTCGGACGAGTTGGAGCACTTTGCCAAGCAGTTCAAGCAGCGCAGGATCAAGCTGGGCTTTACGCAGGCGGACGTAGGATTGGCCCTGGGCACGCTGTACGGTAACGTCTTTTCCCAAACCACCATCTGCAGGTTCGAGGCTCTGCAGCTGAGCTTTAAAAACATGTGCAAACTAAAGCCGCTGTTGAACAAGTGGCTGGAGGAGGCAGACTCGTCCACAGGCAGCTCTAGCAGTATAGACAAGATAGCAGCTCAGGGGAGGAAGAGGAAGAAGAGGACGTCCATCGAGGTCAGCGTGAAGGGGGTTCTGGAGACACACTTTCTAAAGTGTCCCAAACCCTCCGCGCAGGAGATCACCTCGTTGGCGGACTCGCTGCAGCTGGAGAAGGAGGTGGTCCGCGTGTGGTTCTGTAACCGGAGGCAGAAAGAGAAGCGCATGACGCCGCCGGGGGAACCGCCGCCGCACGAGGGACCTTATTCTCACAGCGGGAGCGCGGGGGACGCTTCCTCCTGCCACGATCTCTGACCGAAGCACCGGGAGGAATCCCCCGGTGCAGACTCTCGAGTGCAGGGCCGCGCGGTGGCACCTACCAGCCTCCGTGTGTGTGTCCCGGTACAGACTTCTCCAGATGCCTCCAGCACTGAAACTCGACAATAACAATAACAGAGATACCTGTTCAGCCTTCGTCGTTTTCTAACTGTCATGAGGGCATTATTCTATAGCTGCATATCAAACGTCACATTTAAGGTTATGGAGCCCGCCAAATTCTTTTCTACATCATGGATATAAAAACAAAATGTGCCTAATAACCTGCCAGCGCCTTTGGTTTGTGTCACCACTTCTCATCAGCTCGATAATAACGATAAGACGGGACTGATGTGATCTTCTGATTTGTTTGGGCTTCTCTCTGCTTCTGTTGTGTAATCAGTGCAGTGAAACAAATAATAATATCACTTTTTTTCTAATTGATTTACTGCAGCACCATGAGGCCGTTTTACAGTGCGCCTCATGCTTCCCTCGGGCTTCTACAATGCTTTACTTTCCATATCTACATGCATTATTTTGTAACCTACTCGTAGCAGATCTGTAATTATTTTTGCTGATGAAAATATAGGCCCTCATTCCAGTTGTAGAGGTATTGCTACCAACATAATAGCACTTGGAGGTTGTTGTTTTAAAAAAAAAAAAATTAATTCCTCCTTTATGGCCTGTAGCTTCTGAAGCCACACACAGTTACAGCTATTTATAAATCCATTTATTTGATTTCAATCATCTCCGACCATAGAAACTGTGTGGACTCTGAAACAGAGCCGAGAATAGAAGGAGGGGTTGTCGACGCTATACACCTGCCTATAATTTTATTGTACGTTCAGTATCAAAATTTTATAATCTTAAATACTCCTGTTATTGGTTTATTTCTATTAAGTATTTTTTGGAATATTGTACAGTTTTATATATTACCCTTTTGGAGTCATTAATTTAAAGAAATGCTCTTAGTTATTCATGCACTTAATTAGCAATGTAAAAACAAAAAAAAACAATATTTTCAGTAAGATTGAACTGTTTCGGCGGTTTTATTCCAAATTTCGATGACAGCTCAAGTAATTATTTATTTTCAGTATAAAGCTTGTATTATGTTTTGAAATAAACTATGTATGTTGTAATAAACAATTTCTTGCTACAACTGTTCCCTGTCCAAAACAAAACTTTTGACGAGTGTATATTTAATATTTAATATGGTAGGTTTTTATTTAAGAGGGTAGAGACAATCCAAAAATAGTTTATCATTATTATTATAATTATTATAATTATTTATAATAACAACAGTGTCATTATTGTTTTGTTTTAATTTCCTTATTTAAAATTCTATTTAGATATTTAAAAATTGTATAGATTAGTTGACAAAAATCAGATTTGGTACAACAATATTTAACAGAATAAATGTCCTCTTCATGTTTTTATCCAAAGAAGTAAAACTATGCTTGGTAGAATAACCTTCACTCTGCTTCAATGTCATGCCAAAAAGGGAAACTTTTCCATGTCACTAACAGCTGTAAAATCTCCAACAGTTTAACAGGACCTTGGCTGCAGGTCTGCAGGCTCTACGGATCACAGCAAACTCAGACGCTTTCTCCTGCAGTTCCACCCAAATGTTATTGTCCGGGCCCTCTGCCCTCCTCAATCAGACATGCGTGATTTATCGCCTGGGCCGCTGTGCCTGACAGCAAAACACAATGACACACACACACACACACACACACACACACACACACACACACACAGACACACACACACACACACACACACAGACACACACACACACACACACACACACACACACACACACACACACACACGATCAGAAGCAGATGAATCTCATTTCAAAGACTACAGCTGCGTATAATTGGCCATGCAAGGGCAAAATAGACCAATATTCCCCCCCAAAAATCATAATGCCTAGAAATAATTTAGGGACGGTTTGGAAATAAGTAGGCCTGTAGATGCAGCACTGCTTTAAATGATTCAAAAATAGAGCAGCAGAGGGAGAGTGAAGGAGGGGAGAGAGGGGAGGAAAGGAGAGGAGAGGCGGAAGGGTGCTAGGCCTTGCCTTGAAATGGAGAGCCTGACTAGAATACTAATGCGTCTGAATTTATGCATCTCCTCAGTCTGCAGCCCTGAGAGGGGGGTGGGGGAGACACAGAGAGAGAGAGAGGGAGAAAGAGAGAGAGAGAGAGGGGAGAAGGGTAGCAGGGGGGTTGGAGGGGGGAGGAAAGGGTGTGAGTGTGGAGGTGAAAGGGGCGGTTATGTAGAAGAAGAGAAAAGTAGAACCATGGCTGATTGATTCCATCCATCTATTTTAGTTTGAAATAATCCCTGATTTCTGGGGGAGGGAAAAATAACGCCTGGTTGGAGGAAGAGCCAGCAGCTCAACAAAACAAGCAGAGAAGGCCAAGGCCCAGAGCAGCACTGCAGTATCCTTGAGCCGTGTCCACCTCAGTGTGGGGACTGGATGCTTTACTCCTTCCCTTCAAAATATGTCTTTAAATAGTTTCTAATACCTCAACACAAATACATTACTAGTGCAAAAATTAGAGACTTGGGAGAATATTTAAAGAAGAGTGAGGAAAAATAGAACAGGTGCAAGATAAAAGCACATTTCAGATGTTTTAAATGGTGAACTTCAGGCAATTATTTTCCCAAAATGCTTGAGGTCAGATAACTCGGCTTTGCACAGCAGATAATCGAGCCTCTGAATCAGATCCTGAGTCAGAGAGTGTGATCATCAGACAGGACAGAGAAGCAGAAGTAGTGACTTGTGTTGTTGCAGTTTTTTGCAGGATGAGGTGTTTGTTTACTGGCAGGGGATAATGGGACCGGCTGACTCATACCTTTTTTTTATAATAGCATCTCATCTCAAAACCTTCTGTCGTCTTTGAATTTGTTCTGCATCCGGTTTCAAAGACTTTGGTGGAGAGTTAAGAAGTCAAAAGTGGAAAACAAACAAGTTTCTTATAAAATAAAATGTTCGCAAATCCTCCACAAATTTTTTTTTTTTTTTTTTTTTTTTTTTTTTTAGACCTTTATCTTCAGAGGTCAATAAAGTGAATTAAACACATCTAGATTGATGAGCCACAACTTTCAAGTCAGGCAGCTGATATTTCTGAGGATGCAGACAAATGTTTGTGAGGCCCTGACAGTCTTATCAGTAAAATGGACACAGCAGAAGGTCAGAGAGAGGACACACTGGACATCACATATCTCTTTAATTATAAAAGAAGCAGACACAGAGCACAGACAGGAACAAACAGCAACCCACATGAGAGCATTCATACATGGAAATAATCAATATCGGCTGCTAGAAGGCTGCTGCTGCTTCTACGACTTCATGAGTCCTCTTTCATTCTTTTCTTCAAGTTAATCCTTATTACGTGACTCCCCATTACTTCTTTGTTTTCTATCAAGTCCAAACTTAAGTCATTATATCATTTTCATCGTAAAGTGGTGGTTACCATTTGACCTTTTGACCTCTTTAAACAAAGCACTTGTGGCCTCCATTTCCAGCTGCATACTTTTAGTCTCCTGGCTGATGATGTCAGCCTAAGAATTTTATTTTTCCCTTTGTAATGTCGGAAAAATCGTGAGACCTAAAATACGGTGGCAGTGGAGTTCAAACCATCTCACAAAGTGTGAACGACCTTTACAAAGCTTGAGACAAATTTACATTTTAGAAAAGAAATGTACAAGTGGCAGGAGACTTTTACGAGCGCTGAGACAAATTTACAAACAAGAGAATCTTGCCTGAAAGGGAATGTACCAAATGCTGGAAGGGACCCGGAAGTTATTTAGCGATGTGTTAATAACTGTGTGTAGTGTCTCAGGTGGGTTCCACAAAAAGGACAAAACATCATTTAGGAAACATAAATTCCATAAAACATATTTTGAACAGTCTTTCTGCCAAAAGCAAACTAATTCAACGCTCACTCAATCACTTCCTGGTTAATTAATGCATTTGGTACGTTCCCTCTCTGGCAAGATTCTGTTGTTTGTAAATTTGTTTCAGGACTCGTAAAAGTGTTCTGCTTTTGTAAACTTGTTTTCCAAAATGTAAATTTGTCTCAGGCTAAAAAAAAAAGTGTTTCACACATCGTACGTTTGTTTTGCACTTCTCAGCCACCATACTCAAAGATCGAAAAACTAAAAAATCGAATGATTCAGAACAGCGTATGCCAGATGATGTTTGATTGTTTGTTCTCTATTTTATTTATTTATAAGTCAAATTTGTTAATAATGTAATGACCCCTCAAACCGAATGTGGGACCCTCTGCAAACCACCTCAGAAAGAACTGTTGTCTAGATCAGTGGTTCTCAACTGGTGGGGCGGGACCCAGAGGTGGGTCGCACAGCCATTTTCAGTGGGTCGCGAATGTTTGCCTAGAAAAAAAACTTGTGTAAAAAAGTCTGGGCTTTGTTCAGTTTCTTGCCTCTGTCACATATTTTGTACCCACTGAGGTCCAAACTGCACAATTTTTGCACAAGAAATCTGATTGGTTGGAAAATATCAGAAATTTGGATCTCGATTTTCACTGAGGAGTTGGTGGCTGGTCCTGAGGCTAGATGAATTGAGAACCACTGGTCTAGATGCTTCTACCTCACACTAGTTGTTGTGAAGTAAGTCTCATACATCAAATACATTCATACATTTGTAAAATGACACAAAAAGACCAAGAAAAGAAGAAGAAAATGAAACAACAACCCTGGGATGTGATATGTGAATAAAATTGATGGACTTATTTTCATTTTAAATCAAAGTTTAAAAATCAGACACTACGCTCATAAAGCTAATGTTTAATATCTTTTTACAATGACGTTGAATTCCATCAGATGTTTAAATACTTCCAGTAGTGAATGACCACTGCTAGCACCATGTTTATATGCAGATGGAAACCTATGCCATGAGGGCTCACTGACCTTGGTTTTTTGCAGACACACATGAAAGATGCAAACAGAAAGTCCTGTCAGAAAACAAAGTCCCAAAATATTTTCCCTAAATCAGAGTGCTACACCAGCCTCATAAGATATTAAACCATGTGATGGTGACATTAAGTGGTTGAGAAAATGTTCTTTCTCGTACCCTCCCTCCATACGAGGGAATCAGTGAGGCTTCAGTTTGCCTTTCAATTAAAAAGAAATTGGTCCACAAATTGTATCCTTTGCAAAGTACAAACACATTTATTGGTAAACTATTGAGCCACTTGTTGCAGGCAGCATGTCCACACACTGATTTCTCACATTTTTGTGTATGAGTGCTCATAGTTAGACTTGAAAGCAGCCGCTGCAGGGTCCTGACAGGTCCTGAAAGTGAATGTAACAGATAAGTGATCACCTGAGGGCAGAGGACCTCTGTAGGTACTGACAGTGTATTAGAGGACAGAATTAGAGTGTGTGTAACAGAGAGCGGAGTGGAGGAGAAAGCAGTGAGCATGAGGAGAGGAGGGGAGGTGTTGTCCAAGAAGAAGACCAAAGACAGAATATGATTTATCAAATAACCTGAAATCAATTTCACATCCTCAGTTCTGTTACCCCCTGACAGGGCGGGGCAGCTTCAGCTCCAGTTTGCAGATTTGGGGGGTTGGTGTAAGAGTACATCCAGCCAAAGGGATTCCAATCAGAAACTCTGGAAAAATGATCATAAACACAAAAAAATATCTGTGTTGCTACTGATGAAATCTAATTTTCATCTTCCTCATCTCTTAAGACCAGTGCAGCCTCTCTTAAAAACCTCATATCTCTATTTTTAATATTCCAACGCTGACAAACAAATGAAAAAAATGGTGTCAGTAGAACAGCTGCCTCTGTGATCTTATTGTTCCTCTCTGCCGAGGCTGTGCCAGGCATGTCTTTGCAATTACATCGACAATTAAAAACATATTAAGGTTATGCACTGTGATGGCTCCATTAAGGAACACAGGAACTCTGGGTGACATCCACACATCTTACTTTGAGGCTGATGTTCCTGCACACTGTGAAGGGATGTTCAATGGTCATGCATGGCGGCGCAACTGCAGGTAAGAGGTCTTGTTTCAAAAGTGCCATGTAGCATGCTCTGTGCTAAGCAAGGGAGTGCTCGCCATACCGCTTATACCCACCCTGCTTGTCTATTAAACACACACTCATGCACTCACACACAAACGAGGGTTGTGTGTGTGTGTGTGTGTGTGTGTGTGTGTGTGTGTGTGTGTGAGAGGAGAAAGGCCTGTTTATGGCTCTGAGAGTAAATCACTGTGTCTGATATCTTCATTTGAGACAGAGGGCTGATCACTGCTCGTCCTGCTTGTTCCACATTAACTCATTATCACACACGCTCACTCCATTAATTCTCTTGCTTTTATTAGCAGCAAGAGTGAATGCACACACACACACACACACACACACACACACGTGCAAACAGTGGACCGATGACAAGCGCTGCCTCTACCTCATCTGACAGCTAATGGCTTCATTAGGAGCAGCGTGTTAATTGGCTGACTTTGGGGAGACGCTCGTTAATGAGGATAAATAGATTCACACCTGAGCAGGGCGCTACCCAGCCACGGCGGCACTGTGGGAACTCTGGATGACGAGCGAGTGTAAACTGAAACTATGACTGCAGCACCTGTCCTGTTTTTCACTTCCTACCAGTCTAAACACTGGGGCTGTTTTTCCTCGCCAGGCAGACTTATTAGCCAAGCGGTTGATTAGCACCAGGAGGCCAAAACAAAGAGCAGTATGTCAAAACAATTAGCCCCACTGTTTACCTCTCAGCTCCCAGGCTGACTGCAAAATGCATCTAATCCAGGAGAGAGGGGGGGGGGGGGGGCATGAAGTCAGCTCAGACAGTTGCAGAAAAAGAGAACAGCTGGTCCATAGGCCAGTGTGTGCGCGTGTGTGAGTGTGTGTGTGGTTCTGTGTGTGTGTGTTCGTGCACTGATGGGACCTGATGGGACCAGTCCTCGTGCCTCAATCCATCTGCCTCCCTGCCTAGATCTCCATCCTCTGCTGCTGTCTGGTCATGACAGCTCTGACACACAGACACACACACTCCTCTTTACACACCACTGGTCAAAGGAGCTCACACTCTCTCTGGGGAGCTGGGGGGTGGGACAGACAAAATGGAAGCAGGCTAGACTGATCATTTACATAAGGGTAGGACACAGACCCACTGAGGGACACTGTGTGTTCCACCGACAACATGGACCTCTCATGTAGTGGACATTGTTACCACCTAGTGGCGGTTAATGCACTTTGCATCTCATGCATGTTCACTGGGGGAGGACGCGAAAAGAACTGAAGCTGTTCACAAAGATCTGTGAGAGAGCACTTCTTCAGAAGAGAGAGCTTCATCTTCACAGCACTGTTCAGGTTTGACAGCAATCAACAAATAGTGACAGCACAGACAAAAACAACATTATACATCACACAGTACAAAGCACATGGCTGATTCAGACAGGACTGCTTCAAAGGGCAGTTATGGCTGCAGGGATCAGGCTTTTCCCAAACGGGGCCTTCCTGCACCTCAGTGCTCTGTGCCTTCGCCCAGGAGGCAGAGGAGTGAGGTGCTGATTTAGTAGGATGTGTTCTGTCTTGTTCTATTGTGGCTGCAGTGCGTGTGATGGCTTCACTGTTCAGTGCTGTGAGGTCGGGTGTGGGGAGACCAGATATTTTGGTAGCAGTGTTGATAATGTGTGTAAGTTTGACCCGGTTTGTAACTGTAAGCATGTTAAAAAGGCAGGTGGAACAATAAATGAGGATGTGCTGAATGATGCTTGGATACAACAGGAGGAGGAAGTGTGGGCTAACGTAGAGCCCTTTGAGTCTGCAGATGACTGACGGTCTTTGGTGGCTCCTTTTGGTAAATGGACTTGAGCTTGTGTAGCGCTTTTCTAGTCTTCTGACTACTCAAAGCACTTTTACACCACAGGTCACACCTACACATTCACACACTGATGGTAGAGGCTGCTATGTAGTGAGACCATCAGAAGTAATCAATCAATCTTTATTTGTATAGCGTCAACTCATAATTCTTTAAAAAGAGGTTTAAATCCTCTCGTCCTTTTTGCACTACACGAAAGATCTGTTGTTAAAAAAGTAACTTTCACTTAAAGTACATTTTAAATGAGATACTTTGTACTTTTACTTGAGTACATTTTTAATCTGTTCATTTTACTTGTACTTAAGTACTTTTTGTAGTAATTGTCCTTTTACTTGAGTGGAATATTTTATACTCTTTCCACCTCTATTGGTAACTATAACGTTAGCAAACGTGTTTTCATTGCTTGTTATTCAGCTCACTGACAGTTTGTTGCCTACTTGCTAAACTGTATTACTTTTGTTTAATATTTGAAAGTTAAAATTAATGGTTCTATAGGAAAGTAAAAAACAATACTCCCCCCCACAAAAAGCAGAAATAATTCATCCTGTAATTGATGAACACAGTTGTGACTTTCAAGCTACAGTCACACTGCAGTCTGGCCGTTACATTGATGCTCGACTTTAAATTCCTCTCAGACTATTTGAGTCTTAAATCCACATCTTCAACTTTTCATGAGTGACAGACAAAACATCTTAAGAGCACACTGGATGCATGTCAATAATGATCTTTAATGTCAATATATACAGAACTTGAAAGAAAAATAGAATCTTAAAAATCAAATGAAATAAATACAATATCATACAATTTCCACAATGTCTTTTTGAAGAGATATCCATGGAAATTCTTTTGAAATTCAGCCTCTCTGGTTCGACAGGGTGCGTCCCGTCCCCCCCAGAGAAATCCATACAGCTCCCCAACATGCTCTTCATCTTTATCTTCATTATGTATTTTTTTTTTGCAAACTAGAATTTCTGTTAACGTTACCACATAGTTTCACCTTCAAAGTCTTTTTTTTGTTTTAGTCCATCGGCAGCTTATTTTACCTCTTTCCGTACATTGTTAGCATCACAGAGTAACATGAGTCAGACGGTGACATTTTAAGGAAAAGAAATACAGGTTTCGGTGCAAACATGCATTTATGTTCCCAGAAGTGCTGGCAGATGATCGTGATCCTGTGGGACGTTTTGATCCGCCACAAGCAGAAACACTTCTATTAACAAGGAGAAGAAAACAGTCTGACAACGGCCCTCAGTCAGTATCATCCTGCCAGCACTCTCACACATAAACCATTACTTCACTTTGTAGAAAAGAAGTCAAAAGAGCCAAAGCAAACAAGGTAAGGAGAGAGAACTGAGGAGGAGGATGGCAGAGCGCAGATGAAGAGCAGTGGGGAGGGGGGCACAGTTTACCGAAGCAGCTTTGAAACAGCCAATCACAGTGAAGGAGAACATCAGCTGGTGTGTTTCTTCCCCACACGAGGAAGAAAGAATGAAAGGCGAGGAGGGCAAGTGCATATGAAAGCTGTGGAAATAAATACAAGTCTGTCTCCCCAGCCGTAACAGATATGTGAGTATCCCCTCTTCAGCTGACTTCTTCACAATGCAACCTCATCCAGTGTGAGAGTGCGTGTGTGTATGTGTGCATAATGTTGGGTGTGTCAAATAAATAGATTTTTTTTTTAAAAAGAAAAAGGAGGGAGACAGTAGGTCTGACTGGCCAGGACTTCGGTCTTTGTTTGCGTTTGCGAGTCCGACTGAGAGCGAGGTCAAAAAGGTGGAGGGGTGGTGATGTGTGTGTCTACATGTCTGTTGAGGTGAGTTTCTTCATGCTGCGTCTCTGGGCTAGACTGGATGCTGCCACGGGCTCCAACACCGGCTGATTGGTCTTCTGGCTCAGTGCAGAGTATGTGGCAGCCATGGCTCCCTGGAAAACAACATACACACATGTTTTTAACTTTTAGATAAATGTTCTGATGTTATTCTATCACACCTTTTTGGCCGATAAACCAAGTACAGAATGTAGCATTCTTTCCAAAAGGGTTTGTACAGGAGATCTCTGAGTGTTGTGCTACTAAGCAAGTATTAAATGGTAATCTCATTTGACCATAATAAGTCCTTCTTTTTTGATCTACTAAAGATATTTTTGGGGTGTTTTTGCCATTATTGGATGAGACGGCTGAAGAGAGACAGGAAACGTTGGGAGGAGATAGAGTGGGGGGTTACATGCTGCAAAAGGCCAAAGTCAGATTATAACCCGCGGACGCTGCAACAAGGACTATAGCCTCCGTACATGGAGCGTACAACATAACCGCTAGGCTATCCGGCGCCCCAATCATTTTCTCAACTCAACAACCTGTTCATCTAGACAAGGTTCTCAACTAGTGGTTTGCGAATGTATGCCTGGGGGGAAAAAATAGTAAAAAGTAAATGAAGCGCTTTATAAACATGTTTGTTTTGTTACCTTTCTTTATTGTGTCACATGTTTTGTAACCTCTGAGGTCCATGCTGCACATTTTTTCATTAAACAAATCTGATTGGTTGAATAAATATCAGACATTTGGGTCGCTATTTTTTCATTAATGAGTTGGTGGTGGGTCCTGAGGATAGACCAGTACCGACCCACTGATCTAAACCACTGACTAACTTTTCTGTCTATTTTAATCTAAAAGGGGCCGTGATTCACAAATGGAACATCGTGCTGGTTTGAGGAAAACTTGAATCAAGCATGAGGCACCATAAGCTCACGAGGAAAGTGTTCAGTAAGGTAATGAATCAACCAAGAAGGATCAGAGTGTCCATCTGGTTGAACACAATCCAGCTCGTTTTTGTAACCAGTAGAGCTGCCCCCTGCTGACCGCCAGAGAGAATACCTTTAAGACGTTTCGGCCTGAACATTTCTTTTGTACTATCGGAGTCTGGGTGACTTCTGCTAAGATTCTGTTTCTTTATTTAGTAGCGCCCACTTATTCAGAAATGATTAAGAAACTTTACACTATTTGAAAATGTGAAATGAAATCTAACATAAAATCATCTGGCGTTCAACAAATTCACATCTCTCATGAAGAGAATGAACTAACTTATCAGTGAAATTACAAGAAATTAAAAAAAGTTACTTTTGACTGATAAATACTAGCTAAATTTTCCAATCAGCTCTGTTAGGGTATGAAGGCACGTTTGTTCCCTTTATGTAGATTTACATTGAATGATTTTCAAAAGCATGAAACTGTTGCAGTGGGCAGGACAGAAAAGGTTCCTAATGGAGGAGTCTTGTTCAAGCTAACAAAGAAGAAATGGGTTTAAATAATAACACCTCATGTGATTTCCAGCACTTCAAACCAAACACATCGGCTGAACATTTAATCGAAAGAGAGACAAGCTTGAATACATCACTGACCATGTTGGGGCGCAGGACGAAGAACAGGATGTTGAGTCTAAAGTCAGAAAAACTGTGTGACAAGATGGATTTATTGAACCAATCAAAAGAGCTGTGGCAGGATGTCAGAACTGAATGTTTCCTGACCAGGTGCATGCATTAGTGGTCATACTATCCTCGAATGATGTGCTGTGTCACAACATTAAATGAGCTGCACAGACACCACTGAGATCTTGTTTGTGCTGCTGGTGTTCACAGTGACTTGGCCACAGACCTTAAGGCAGTCGGGGTAAAACCACTTGTAAGATCTTTTCAAATCGTTGCCTCTTACAAAAACAGCATAATGTGCTCTACTTAAGCTTTTCAATGACTGTGAAAAACATTCTTTATTCAATGCCAGACGTAAGATTGCCTTCTATACTGCACAGATTCTCAAGGAAAAATCTATGAAGGCACCAACAAGGCTATTTTTGAGGTCATCTGCTAAGCGGACAATGAGATTGTCTGGTGTTAAAGGTGGCGAGGAGAGCGCTAAGCTGTAAAGCAAGCCTCTCAATTTGCTGTTGATCTTTGTCCCTATGATCACAGGCTTTCGATGCATCTGTAAGAAAAAGATCAGAGACAGAAGCAGACTCCTGACAGGGTGGCAGGTCTCGCTATGCGTGACGGGGTGAAGAGTTTTATATCTTATATTTTATATATCTTTATATGAAAGCTGCTGCTCATGACATTAAGAGAAGTCGAGGGATGTGGTTCTGAGATGTAGTGCTCAGGTCGGCGTGTATCAGTACGGGGGGCTTTAAAACAACTAAGTTGGAGAAGACTCCAAACCACAACAAGTGCAGCTGAGTGTTTGTGAATTCACTCGTAAAAATGAGGAGTCTGAAAAGAGAACGATAACCATGCTGGTTGTACTGGGACATGTTGTGCCTTGAAGAAGAGTCATATGGATATTGTCCTCATGACTTCATCGTAAGAGAGCATTAGTAACTTCATGATTTCTCTGACCTACACTGATGTTTAAACTCTATTAACTTTAGTATCTGTGTCAGTCATATCAAGCTTAAAATCTTTGTTGGAAGGTAAAAAAGTGTAAGCTTGCTTTCTCACTTCTAACTACTACTACAATAGTTCTATTGAAAATCATGTGACTTGGACTAGCTGAATTAAAAGATAGAAGACCGACACATCATCTCAGTTGGATCTTGCATTTGTGATTCACACACACACACACACCTGATTTCTACTATCACTGAGGATCAGGCTCCCTTTGACATTTCAGGAGGCATGAGCACTGTAAGGAGATAACTTACAGTGTCTCATTACTTACCCATCAATGACTCTACAATACCTTAAAGAACTGCTCACCCCAAAAACACACACAACACACCACAGATCTGCAGACACCAACCGCCTCCAAACCCCCAGGACTAAGATCTGATCTACGGGGGACAGAGCCGCCTATTCTGCTGCCCTACCACAAAAGGAACGCTCTCCCTGACCACCAGAGGGCCTAATACACTGAAGACTTTTCTCTATAAAAAGAGCTTTCTCTTAAAACCACAGCTCTAAGGTTTTGTTTGTATTTTCAATTGTCACATGCTCAGAGAAATTTAAAAAAATGTTCCGTGTGTCAATATTGATAACAGCAACATGAGAGACAAAAGTTTCAACTATGTGCTTCCTTAAAGGAGCAATAAGTAACTCTGACCCCTAGTGTTTAAAATGGGTACTGCAGTTCAAATTCTAAACATTGTAGAGAGCCGTTTCCCCCCGCCCCCTCCTCTCTAGAGTCGATGCTCACGCAGGTTGCCATGTGGTGGACTCTGAAGCTTCAGTGTTTATCCAGCTCTGCATGAGTCTGTAAACCTTTCTGTGTTCTAACCTCTCTCCATTTTTCAAAAGCATCTCCAATATTGATCCTAGTTTGAGCACGTTTCTGCTCGTGGAGCTTATTAGAAACATGCAGAGGCTTTTTAGGTCGGGTACAATCACTTTTATCTGAACAACTTCTCTGCAACACCTGCTGGTTTGACATTTGCCTGGCAAACTGAGGGGCGTCCAAAACGGCCGTGTGGGGGTTCCTTTAAAGCGCCTACCTTCTCTGGTCCAAACAAATCCAGAGCATTCAGGACCAGAATCTAAGGTTAGAAGGAGGACATACTGTCCTTAATGTCTGATGATGTAGGAAGGTCATTTTATGATTTAGTAGATCTCTTACTGATTGTCCTTTTAAATCTAATAAATGATTTCAAAATATTTGATGACCATGTATTAGCCGTGGTCCTCTGCCCAGAGATTCGGTGTCTTGTTTTTTTTTATAAATTTGGGAGGATATATGCTCACCTTGACGAGGTGTGGCGCGTCGTGCCGCGTGAGCTGGAAGTGTGGTAGCGTATCTCTGCAGGTGATCCAGGAATGCTTTAAAACCTGCTCTGCAGTGTATCGCTGGTGAGGGTCCACATGGAGCATGTGTGAAAGTAGGTCCTGGAACAAAAAACACCATCAGGTCTCAAAAGTATGGAGAGTTGTTTTTTAATGGTTCCTCATTATGCACTTATTTTTAATAGTTAACATGTTTTATAGTCAGTCACTGATAGAAATTAATGTTTTTTAATGATACATTCACTCATTCATTCTGAAGACAAATCGCTTTAAAAACATTTAAATAGAAACATAAATACAGTGGTAAGTCTAATATGAGACTTTGAAGTTAGAAGTCCTAACACTAGTGTGAAGGCACACATTAGCGCTCCTTGTACCTTTGAGCTGTCTGATACAGTATCCCAGTTGCCTCCTTTCAAGAGGAACTTCCCAGATCCTATCCGCAGTAGAATCTCCTCTGGTGTGTCGTTGGGTCCATTAGCAAACGGCGTGTACCTGACGGGGGAAAACACATGATTGGACTACACCCAGTATCTTTGAATATATGTACACAAGTCTCACAAGGCCAAACCTTATGCCACATTGATGTAAAGTGGAGTAAACAGTGTAACCTACTGCTCCAAATTACAGTTTCACATACACTTCATATTCACAGTGACAACAACCTGACAAGAGTAACGATGAATGACATTTGAAGTAGAGCCCGACTGATAATAACGGCCGATATTAGCAAATCAAGTGATCGGTATCGGTATCGTCGATATTTGTAGATTTATTAACCAGTCAAACATAATTTAAGTTGAGTATTGTTGTCTTAAACTAGCAGGTCTCTCTCTGGCTGTCATCAGAAAAGTGTGCTGTATGGATACAACAAGCATTATCACTCTCCACAGTGTCAAGTGGTGATGCACGTACATGAACTGTTACTTTCCAGTTGTGTTTGATAACTGCATTTGAGGGATCAACACAATACATGTGTATATCTTTCTCTACGGATTGAAGATAAATCTAAGAAAGATAACTGCCAATATATCGGTATCGGATGTTTTTCTTCCTAATATCGATATTGGCCACAAAAATTGCATATTAGTCGGGCCCTAGTTTGACGATTCTGTACATAAGTTATTTCAGCCTAATTCTCAGTTGTTCCCGAGTGCGTTCTTACCCTGCCAGCATGGTATACAGTAGAACTCCGAGACTCCAGATATCACAGGCTGCGTCGTAACCTTGACGCATTAGTACCTGGAAAACAATCAAAGAAAGGGACTCATAATCATTATGTATAACCACCACTATGAGTCATTAGTATGAATCAGTATGAATCCCTACAGAATGTGTCCTCCTCTCACCTCTGGAGCCACGAAGTTGGCGGTGTAACAGGGGGTGAGGAGCAGGCCGTTGCCTCCTCGGAGCTGCTTTGCGAATCCAAAGTCACAGATCCTGATCGAATCAGGATTTCCAGAGTCATCCATGTAGAGGATGTTACTGGGCTTCAGGTCTCGGTGTACCACCTTTGTAGAGGATGGGGAGGGAGAGAAGGGGAACAGAGGAGAAAACTTTATAAAAGAGAGAGGTCTAATTGTCCCTCATGCCCTCATACAGAACAGAAGGGTTTCCTCACCCCTTGGCAGTGGAGGTAGTCAACAGTCTTGGTGATGGTGTAGAGCACAGCACTGGCCTCTCTCTCAGAGAAAAACTTCTGTCTGAGGATTTTGTCCAGCAGTTCCCCTCCTTTCATCAGCTCCGTCACCAGGTACACATACCGGCCCTCATCATACACCTGACAAACGCACAAACAACACAGACAACCTGTCAGCGTGATGACCAACAACTCAGGAAAAAAAACTCAGGATATCGCCACATAGAAATATGACTAACGTCTTTCAGAGTAATGATGTTGGGATGCTGTCCGTATCGCATCAGGATTTCAATCTCTTCAGAGGGGTCCCTCTTTATTTTGTCTATAATCTGAAACACAAAGAAACACAGACGTGTGTAATTATTCTCAAACGACTGACTGTACTGAGAGTCAAAAAGATGTCACTTACAGCTTTTATTAATCTGAGCGCTCTGCTAAGATATTTCATAAAGTGTTGAGATGTAACTACATTAAGGGTAAAGTTGTTAAAGCTGTGCTGCCCTCTGCTGGTCTGTTGGCAACATCGACTACAAACAACATGCCTACTCACTATTCAGTCACTTCAACGTCCTGCCACCTACTTCTGAGTCATCTAGTCTAAAAAATCTGTGCTTTCTAAAGCTGCCAACTCACATCATTTAACTTGGCTTGAAACAGAGAGTAAGAGCGATGTTGGGCTCCACAGAAAATGAGCGCTGAAGCATTGGTGGATTAATAAAAAAGCTTACTACCTTCACAGCATAGTCCATGGCAGAGACTCGGTGTACACAGCGTTTACAAATGGAGTAGGAGCCGACCCCTATGTCCTCCTGGAGCTCATACAGATCAGAGAACTTGGCCGAGCCCCCGTGCATCTGGAGAGATTAAGATTTCAACAGTTACTTCTTAATCCTTTTCACTACATTAAAGAAGGACGGCATTAAAACGTTCAGCTTCATGAGACAGGCTTTGACATTTGATGTGACGTCTAATAAAACCACCACAGTGTCAATACAGTCTGTTGTTGGTCCATACAAGGAAACAAAGTGTTGCAGTCCTTGGTTACGGTGATATATGCCTCCACAGCATTTGTTTCAACAGTTTTGTTCACACATCAGCCGGAGAGGAACTGTAGCGCTGATGTAGTTACAGATTCAGTAAACTGTCGAGCTGTCACAGTCATTGTAGTGTGGCCATTGTAGTATTTCACAAATCACTTCAAGTGGAATTAACAATTATGGAAATAAACGGAGCCATTCGAGTTGGAGGAGGACTAAATATGCATGTGTGTGCTTGTTAAGTTTAGATTTGCAGTGGGACATTCAAACTATTAAATGCAGTCATAGCAACAGATGTGTAACCATGACAGTTTAGGTCATTATTTCAGTCAACTCTATTTTGACTTTATTGTTCAGTTTTCAAATTAAACACAGACAGCCAGAGTCAGAGGAGGAAGTGTCTAATGAAGAAAAGTTTGCCACTGAATTGAATCAACAAATACGTTCTGATTATTAAGGGCGCACTCAAACTATGCAATCTGTACCCGTGCCAAAGCGCACTTCACCCCGAAAGTCCAGTTAGTTTGACCAGTGTGAGTGCGCCGATCTGTGCTCGAGCGCGGTACACTTCCTTCACTTCTGGCTGTTATCTGATTAAAATGACTCAAAATAATCCTCAAAGTCAGTAAAGTAGCTGTCATGATCTCGGTGTTGTTCTCTGATGTGCCGACGCAAGACTCGACCATGCGTGCGCCCTAGCAAGCAGTCAAATATGTGCAACCTTGACTGCAACCCTAACCTTCCATTATCAGTGTTCACCAGCTTTGTAAGGACAATGCCGGCCAGATTAGAGCTCTGTAATGCTCATTAGCAGAGCAGCCAACACTTGTCATCAGTATCAACTGCAAAACAACAAGGAGGTGACATCAACATCACGGGTACCCTTTAGTTCTTATTCACCAAGTGTGTATCATATGAAAGCTAAAGAGTTAGTGTCACACTCTCAATGTTACATATACGTCATCTCTATTTAGATACTACATTAAAATGTAGAGTCTGTACTCTGGGAGTCTGGATTTTTACATGAGGTAGTTTTTTTTATTTTGCTTCGCAGTCCCAGACATCGACCAATTACGTATCAGCAGTTTTGGTGTGTTCAGGAAAAAAACAACTGTATAACCTAGGGCTGGGAATCTTTGGGTGTCTCACGATTCGATTCGATTGTTGGGGTCATGATTCGATTCAGAATGATTCTGGATTCATTGATCCATGGATTCAAAGTCTATTTTTTGAATTAGAACATACTTCAGGATCTACTCCAGTCATCTGTGCGATTGGCTGAATTTCTTGCTGCTCAATTTGGCATTCTACTTCGTAAAGGGGTAGCCTTAGCAATTAGCATGGAGTGACTGATTAGCCCAACAAAAAAGAAGTTATGAATCGATTTAAAATCTCAGAAGTTAAGAATCTCAATTTTTACATAAAACGATTTTTTCCCACCTCTAGTATAACCAAAAGCAGACAGAACGCAATCTGTGCTAATGGTATACAGACTCCCATCGGTGGTATTCTGGCAATGATTTATTTTTTATCTCTTTAAACACATATGCTGTAAAATGAAGCTAACAGTCAGACACAAATCAAACATTTCAACTCGAGTGAAAAATGGAGCTGACACTGTCATGACAGCCACAACTATCCTCGACTATCTGACGTTCATCAGAAATGATCGATCCGACCTCCATTCAGTAAACAAGCTTTTTAAGAGTCGCTTCTTTCTCCCCTTCAGGACAGACTTGACAAAGCTGGCATTTTTACTTTATACAGATCTGTTATTTTGTTGTTATTTAAGCAAACTCAAGTCTAAAAAATAGTTTTCTTTTTCAGGCCCACACAGCTGAAGTTAGCCAGAGTGAAGCCTGTGTGTGAACTTGATCTACAGTCGAACTGAGACAAGCGAGAAAAAGATGAACGGGCGCTACTCCGGGGGGTGAAACGGCCAAAGAAATGACAATGTTGCAGATGTTGACCCGGCATAGAAAAGGACGTTTGGGCTTGAAGTTGTTTAACGCTAACTGCTCTCTTCACCAGGAAATTCACCTCCATTCAATCAGATGATAATTGCCGCCGGGTTCCAAGATTGTTTAAATATGTGATAATTAACCTGTGCACATGACGATAGAGAAACTGTGTGTTCACCTGAACTATAGGGAGTATGCTGAGCAGCGGTGAGCTCTTGTTATCGTCCATAGGGGTTGGAGCCACGAAGCTGAAGCCTTTGAAGAGCTGGTGGGCGTTAGCACTGGGAGGGATACCTGGGGAGTCTAAATATACAAAGATCCCTAATAAAGCAGATGTATCAAACATTCAAAGCATCAATTACATGTTGGTGTTATTTCTCATAGTCCGTGCTCAGTTGCAGTTTCCATGGCTGCAGAAATAGCTGTTTGTGCTTTTAAGATCAAACGATTGAGAAAAGGATGTGTGAGTGTGTATGTGAAAGAGAGAGAGTGTGCGTGTGGTGCTGGTTTACCTTTAGGCGTCTTAGCTGTGAACTCTGGGTCAAAGCAGAACGTGTCATCTGGTTTACCTGCAGCGGGCTTGAAGGGGGGCTGCAACTCTCTCCTGAACAGTTTCTGAGGGAAACACAGGTGCACACGTGCAGGGAAACACACAAACATGTTAGATATTAAACACTACTGCAGGCTTTAGTGTGTGTGAACATATGTGAGAGTGAAGCCAAGACCCCTCCCAGATGAACCCCAGCCCATCTCTCTACAGCCCAGTCCAGCCAATAGCATCCTGCTGGCTGTTAAACACTCACACAGGGCTATTAGTGCACACACAGTGAGAACTGGCCCTCTGCCCAGGCACACACACAAATAGTTGGCCTGGACTGATGGCCAGTAGTCACCAAGCCAACCGTTTGCTAGGTGTGAATCCTCAACAGAAGCTGAAGAGCTACATGTGTGTGTATGTGATGCTCTGTGAGAGAAGCGTGCGTGTGTGTGTGTGTGTGTGTGTGTGTGTGTACTCACATTCCAGTCGATGGTGGAGAAGAAAGCGTGGCGTTTGATCTCCTCCACTCCATCAGACCCGGCTCCTGAAAACACAGATCACTCTGGTTCAGTTAACCTGGCGCGGTCGGTTTTGATTGTTTTCAGAGGGATCAACACGTTCACACATTTTTCTCTCACTGGTTGTCCAGCTTGTGATTTAAGTGGATGCCAAAGGCTCAAAGCTTAGCAAGTGGCCTTCTGGGACGATCAAAACAGCTCATTTTCTTTTCTTCTAACAGATCCACAAAGATCTGCTTTGATGCACCCTTACCTAGTCTGTTAGCAGGGTTACGTTTAAACAGCATTCTTAACAAACTCTGAGCCTCCAAACTGAGGAACTGGGGCATTCCCAACTTAGCTCTGAAAGACAAAAGAGAGCAAAAAGTGACAGGTGATTTGGGACAAACAGAAAAGCAAAAGAATCTTCAGAATCACTTCACACATATGCTTGAATCTGGAAAATGCTATACTTTCACACCAGCAGGTTGTAGAAAGTCAGCTTTGCCAATAAATGAAAGTTGAATTGATTTTTTTAATCTTGTATTAAAAAGCTGTACAGCTGATTTTTCTCAATGGTCATTTGTTTCATACATTTAAAAGGGAACAGGAACAGCGTCTTACTTCATTGTAACATGAAAAAAATGATCCAACAGAGGCTGGAATAAGCAGCTGTGTGCTTACAGAAAACAATAATTAGAGTCCAGTTAATAGAACTGTTGTAGTTCATTAATAATCTAAGGTCACTGAAATCCTTTGTTACTAATTAGAAAATTCAAAATACATGTCTTTTTCGGGGAGGGGGGGGGGGGGGGGTCATGTGTTATACCCTGTCACTCAACACTCTGAAGACATTCTCTAAGTGGAAATGTTCTCATATAATAATTATTTTGAGGGAAAACTAAAAGTTAAGTAATATATTTGCTGTCTGTTGACCATTTTTATCTTTGTTCAAACAGCCGTCCTTGAAGATCGGTGATCTAAAAACATTGAATGGCTACAGATGAACGGTGCTGTTTGTGCTCCTAACTAATCTCACTTCTGTTCAGTGTTGATCGTTATAATCATGCAGTGCAAAGTGACTCACTTGAGAATCATGTTCATGGTCTCATTGCGGTCTTTCCCCTGGAATGGTAACGTCCCTGTTAGCATCTCAAACTGCAGAAGAAACAGAGTATGACCAACAAGATTTCGTTTCTCTGATCAGTTCATATAAAACCAAAGCAAAAATGTCTAGTCAGCGTGTTTAGGTTTTCCAGGAGTGTGCATACCATAAGTACTCCCAGAGACCACCAGTCGGCACTCTGCGTGTGTCCTCTCCTGTTGACCACCTCAGGGGCCATATACTCCACCGTACCACAAAAGGAATAAGCCTTCTTATCAGCATCTACTGACTCTTTACTCAAGCCAAAGTCTGCAGGAGAGAAATATAAAACAGAAGGTGAGATCCACAGCGTACTGGAAAGTCATATTCAAGAATAAAGCTACCAACAACTTGTAGTATTTTATATTCAGGGAGAGGACAGTGAACAAACAAGGGGCTGTGCCTCTAAAAAAAAGACTCCTTTAATATGTTCTTTTTTTAAACTTTTTAACACAGCCCATCAGCTGGATCAGTATATCTGTTTCATCTCTTGAATCAGAAGAGTTTGTACAATTTAAAAATCGTTACATTTTGATTTGCCGTCATTCTTTCTTTTGCAATAAATAAAAACATACCTGTTAACTTTATGTGTCCAGCTTCATCAAGTAAGATGCTGAAAAACAAGGAACGTGTTTTTAATGTCAATGAGCTTTAAACCATTTTTTTAAAAACAAGTTATGAAAAATGCATAGTAAACTTCATCATTCATTTTGTACTTGTATATACCCCCTATTTTTATTTATCTTATCTATTCTGTTTAAATTTGTATTTTGTATGACCTTACTTGTCTGTGCTGCTGCAACGCCAGAATTTCCCCTCTGGGGATCAATAAAGTACTATCCTATCCTATCCTAAAAACCTGGAGATGCTTTTTAAGTCATCTCATTAATCTGTCTACACCACTTTAAAAACTTGAACATTTTTTAAACTATTTATTTTGGAGTTTGATTTAATTTCAGTGAACCGGTAACCTTGTGACTATCTACCTCGGATCAGGAACGATTATACGCTGATTGATTATACCAAATTAATCACACCTGTGGGTGCGACGTCACCCGCTGCACACTATATGTATGTCACGCACCCACACTCTTCGTCTTTCTATCGATTAGGCAGTAAAGGACAGTGCCAACTTTCACCATTGAGCGACAGGGGACGGTTACAGGTTCACGTTCATTCATAAAACCGTGTTTACATACGTCAAAATTCGGTTTTAAATGAACTATAAGTTATTACAAGAACAGGTGGGAGTGCTCTGTTGAACACCATATTGGACACATCCTGTCTGAGTTTCTTAAACTGCACAAGGTGAGAAAATGTTTGAGGGATGTGGTGTGTAAAATATGTGTAGTAAAGTCATAGAGTTTAACAACTTGTGAGGGATCCCCTTTAAATGGTGAAGGTCAATTACTGTTTCACTTCCTCTAGAATAGATCGGTGTGTCAAGTACAAAAGACACTTTTCTTACGTCAATAAAGGAGTGACACACCGTGTCATTTTGGATATTCCTCATGAACTTTGGATGATTAAAATTATTTTTTTTAATTCTAGGCTACCATTTGTCATCGAAGATTACATTTCTCTTTAGCGTCTGCTAAGGGAATTGTAGAATATTTTATATCCCAAGCGCCGTTAGCCTAGTGGTTATGTCATGTGCCCCCATGTGAGGCTACAGTCCTCATTGCAGCAGATGTGGGTTCAAATCTGACCTCGTCTCTTTGCTGCATGTCTTCCCCCTGCTCTCTCCCTCCTAAGATTTCCTGTCTCTCTTCAGCTGTCCTATCCGATAAAGGACAAAGGCCCAAAAAAATAACTAAAACATATATTTTTTTCTTTGTCTGTGTTCTTCACATGCAGCGTATTTTCTCATCACATCATTTGATCTTCATGACACAATAATACTACATGCTTTTAGGTCTTTGAGAACGAAACACTGACAAGTCCAAACTCATACTTGTCATTCAACACTTCAGGTCAGTAAAGAGAAGTAGTTATTAAAGTGAGCAGGACGGGAAGGAATACCTTTTGGTTCAAAAACCATGTTTACTATGATAGAAGGATTTAAGTGACATGTCAAGATGAATGTGTGCTAAATGTATTAACTCTGTGCGTGTAAAAGGTCAAAGGTCAAGGTGAGGTCTAAGATTCATACTTCTCTGGCTTGAGATCTCTGTAAACTATGCCCAGGCTGTGCAGATGGTCGAGGGCCAGGGCCAGCTCTGCAAGGTAGAATTTCACATCTTCCTCTGTAAACATAACCTGATAAGAACTGGACAAATTTACTCTCTGAACTCGGAAAACGAGAGACATTCAGCAGCAATGGAAAAAAAACAACAACAACTTCAACATTGAGCTCGAGCACAAAAGGAGAAAACAGAGGATTATTACTGACACAATATCAACATTGCAAATAGGTTACATGATTCAGCTGGCTGTTGATTTGACAGTGCCAGGAGCTATCGCTTTGGTTCTGAGACATGCTTTCAACACAAAGTCTATGCAGAGAACAATCACACATTGTTGAATTCCCTGAAAGCATTTGAATAGAGCTGATCAGAGCCTCCGACTGACAAGCAATTGATGATCTAAAAGAGAATAACGATTCAGAGAAAAAAGCATTCGTGGCTCCCGTAGGAATTCAAGTCATCATTCAAATAAAAGAAAGTTAACAGATAAATTAGAGACAAATGAATACCTATGCCCTTATAAAAGAAAAAATACACTTTTGCATGTTAAAATTGCATCTGTTCCATTTGAAGCTGTCATCTTTAAATTTGACATTCAGATGTTTCAAAGAACATGACAGCCCGTGTACTTTTGGGTTTTCTTGGGGGTAAAAAGACACAAATTTAAATTACATCTGCAAAAGTAAGGACATGCTGTACTTCTCTCTTCCGAACGAAAGAGGAGCAAAAAAAAAAAAAGGTTGAAGGACAATGAGATGTAAAGCAAAAAGGATGTCAGCTTACCTCTTTGGATAAGCGAGTGAATACATCCCCTCCCCTGAGAAAGTCCAGTATTAAATACAGTTTCCCTTCCGTCTGAAAGGCTGACACACAAAAAGATAAATCGTCACATTCTGATTTAAAGAGGGACACTGAAATATTCCCACTCATGCGTGTACACCCTGCTACTCATGTAGCAACTGATGGATGCCTGAATGTGTGAGCACTTTGAGGTGAAGCATTTCTAATGTCGTATTATTGTATAATGACAATAAAGGCTTTCTATGCTAACAGCATGCTGACAATAACAACAACATGATGATACAAATCAAAGCAGACGTGAACACTTGTTGTATATCAGTGTTGAATCACTGAATATTTCAATCATTGTCTTTCTCACATTTTTATTTTCTCTTTTATTCTACTTTCATTTGTAAATCACTTTGAAAGCCTGTTTCTTTTTTTAATCCTTAATTTTAGATTTTGGACAGCAACAATATTACAGAGCATTGCCACAGGAAAACAATTGAGTTTCTTTTGCAGTCCTCATCTTTTTGAATTTAAATATAAATAACTAAATACAGCATGGGAGAGATAAAGTGTGCATTCAAAATGAATGAAAAATATCAGAAAAATACTTAAGAGAGAGAATAAATAGGCAAATAAGTAAATAAATAAAAGATTAAACTGAATTAAATGAGGTTCACTAAGACAACACAACATCACAAGATCCCAGGTTGGTTACCTTAACAATATCTGTCCGCAAAAGGTGTCACATATTTAACCCACTTGGACCAGAGTTTAACAAAAACTTCCTTCTGTATTGTAATCCTGTTTTAAAAATTTAAATACAAATAATTGTATTTTTTTTTCCCCCCTGTGTATTATGGAAATAAATCTTCCAAATATGAGCAAATACTTAAATGGACTGATCAGAGTTCATTCCGTTCAATATCTTTGTAATATCACTCAAATTATTCTGATAAATGAGATTTAAGAATTTTGTTTCTGGTTCCAAAAAGAAAGATGAACATAAATAGTTTTCATCCGGTTCAGACTGAGCTTTGCCATAATCCACAATATGATCATATACACTTGACTCTGTGTATTTCATATGTTTGTCTTACCGTAGTGCAACTTCACTATGAAGGGATGATTGACTTCCACTAAAATGTCTCGTTCCATCTTAGTGCGAACTCTGTCCCTGACTGGTGAGACAAAAACAGGAAGCGACAGTGAGAGAAAGAAATTCAACACTGAGGACAGGACATGCTGGGAGATTTGCACTGTTGCGTTTTGTGCCGATGTGGATTGAAATTAAAGTAGCATCACCTTTCAACGATGCCTTTTTTAGAACTTTCATTGCATATAACTGCCCAGCATCTGGACCTATGATCTTCCTGACAAGGAAAACCTGAGACAGAAGACAGTAATGAGGATACAAAGGCTCATGATTTCACTGACAGAAACATTTCCATTGGACTGCCACGTTTCCTCACCTTGCCAAACGAGCCCTGGCCGAGGACTTTTAGCAGTTCAAACTGAGATGGATCTGCTTTCTCACAGCCTTCTTTCACATGGTGGGTGATAGGAATCTCCTTATATGTCCCTTCATCCTACACAAACAGTGTCAGCATGAGACAGTGTCACAACACTGCGAGTTTGTAATTCCACACAGACATGTGCACAGAGGACAACAAAGTGTTACTTACACAGTGTGAGAAAGACTCGTCCTCCTCCATAGGCTCGTCCATGATCTGATGCCCATTGACCTGCAGCAAAACCAACAATTGTCATCAGAGGAGTCACAAACAGCAAAGACTTTCACAGAGCATGTTGAGCTCTGTTTTCAGCTGAGCAAGAGTGTGACTGCAGCTGCAGCACACCCACGTGTATGATGGAAGATTTATCAGATGAAATCAATGAGTCACATGCAATAACAGTGCATTTTCACTTTCCCAACTGGAGCTCTGTTGTCAAACAGTATGGAGTCCATACTTTAAGCCTGTCCAGCAGTCCAGCTCTCCTCCTGTCCCTATAAAGCCCCTCATTATTAGCATTCTAGCGTAATCCCTGGCTAGAGCAAAAACAACATGTCTGACATGCTCTGAGAGGCTGATGATTGCAGGAGCTGCCGTCAGCATTCAGCCTCTTGAGGACATACCATAGTCTAGCCTTTTGAGGACATCAGGACGATGGTGCTGGCAGGAAGATAAATAAACTACAGATAGACAAGCTTTCCTCTAAGCAGAGTCATGTTTTAGGCCTCACTTTTGTTTGTTTAATAGTCTACACTGTGAGCAGAGGAATAGCAGATATAACTCAGCATCTGCCATTAAATCAAACAAAAACAAAAAAAAGCTGATCAAATAACACTATCCAGGTCTGCATATTTCAGATCTGTGCTGAAGCTCTGCCTGCATGATGTATTCAGACCAGTGTGTTTGTGTGTTGAATTCCATCAAGCCTCTGAAGGGGGGGGGTGGGGGGGATGAGTCATAGCGCTACGCAAACCCACTCAGTGGGTGGAGCCACCATCATACACTCACACACATCCTCAGAAGAGAGGCCAGCAAATATCATCCTGACATCTTCACACTGAAGATTACCATTAAAAACATAAACATTCTACACAGTCCAGATTTACACTTGAAAGCAAGACTATAAAAGAAACAAAAAAGTCTTAAATGCAAAGCATCCTGCATCTATGAAGCTTAACTTTCAGGCCATCCAAAGCCAGGGCAGTGTTTGTGTCATAATTCACACATACATTTTCACTCCCACCTTTGCTGTGGCTCATCACGGCTTGTAACTGAGTGCAGCCTACACTAAAGCACAACCAGGCGAGCCTTTTTCAGCCATTTAAGAAGATGTCTGACAGTCACGCATAGCATCGCTTCACAATCCCTGATACTGACATACAATACTTTGATTTAATATAATCTTCAATACTGGTACAACAAAAAGTAAACATCCTCACTAGAACAGTTTAAGAGGCAAGACAAAGAAACAGTCAGTGTTCAATGGATTCAAGAGCTTATATGTAGAAGAAAACAAAAACATTTAGAATAATAGTAGTGTTTAGGGGGTAGGCCTACTAGTTTTTTAATTCTCCAATATAAAGTGAATTGCTGCATTTGCTTAGTAAACAGATATTAGATGTTGTAACAGTGTCATCAAAATGTTTGCAGGAGGAGAATTTACTTCTTCCAACAAAGGTCTTGGTCAGCAGTGTTGTTGCTTCAGCTTTCTGCAGACAGACAGTTTGTACTGTAGGTGTGAAAGACTGTAAAGACTCCCAGAGATGGAGAGGTTTAAGATGTCAGTCCGGGTTAGCTGCACATGGAAAAACATCTCAATATAACAGGGGCAAAGCCTACTATCTATTATGAGCCTGTAGCTGTACGGTTTATCAACTTTATTCATCTCATGCTTTTAATATAACATCACCCCCTGCTTGTTTCTTTTTAACAAATGATGTAGCTTTCAAAACGTAGGAAACATGTACATGAAAAATGTAGAGTAACACCAAATCACTGACAACAAGCTAACTCTCAGTAGTGAAGAGCTCTGATGAAGTTCAGTGTTTAACTATGAATATATCAAAACAGTCATCAAATATCAAGTCATTTAGATTCATATTAGTACTTTACTTCTATAAACGCAACGATGGAGGTTGAATAAAAACTTGTGTCCCAAGTTTCAAGCCTTCAAGCTGTCAGCTAGCAGGCGAGCTACATGCTAATGCTACACGCGCTAAGCTAGCTGTGAAGCAAACTCCTCTTGAGAAGTGTAAATAAAAACAAAAGCAAAGTGGATGTCTTGTTACATTTGGAAATCTGGCCTAGGCGTCCAGGTGGAGAAAACCCGAAAAGTGGCGAAAGGCTGAGCGAAAGGGTGAAATGTAGTGCATCCGGAGAGTGCAACAAAAATAAACATCTTACCAGCTGTTAGCATTAGCTAGCGGGTTAGCATGCATCACGGTGCGCTGCGGGTCGTGACGCGAGTTAAAAGCTGGACAAGGCAACTTAACGGAACAGCTTAAACTAAAACCACTTAAACAAATGACAACGCAAAACCCCAATGTATCAACTCACCTCACTACTAACGCTGTTTACCTCCATCTTGTGCCAGGATTCCTAGTCCAAGTCTACGGCATCGTAGTCCACCTAAACCCCCGCTCCACGTCTCATGTCTCCCCGTCTGTGGAAGTCCGGCTCTTCTGCTTTGATGATCAGATACCAGGCTGCGTGGCTGGGTGGGATCAGGGGGGTCGGTGCGGAGGAAAAGCTGATCTCGATGACTGGACCACACGCTCGCCGATAAGCACCGCTACCCTGCCATGGATGCGAATATGGCGGCTATCGTGGTACCTGATCGTCATGAATGAGAGTTTATTGACGTAGTCATGACGCAATTCAGTTAAGGATTTCCCCCCGTCCAAACCAAAGCGAGGTAGAGAGGAGGGAGAGAGGACTTGATGCTGAATGGCATGGTGCGTGTGCCGTGTGACAAGACAAGCATCCGGGTGACAGACCCCCTTTGGCTTGCGACAAATGGTCCCTGCAATTTCAGGCACACAGGGAGTTGGATTTATTGTTGACGCAGGTTAAATTATGGAGCAAAAACAAGCCTCCTGTTGTGGTGAAGTGTAAATCTAAGCCTTTGATCTTAAGGTTGTAAATTAAATGTTTTAAAGCCAATGTTTCATAAGCCTGTCCATCCCTTGTCCAAGTGGAAATAAGAGGCTTAGAGCTCATCCACTCTCTCTCTCTCTCTCTCTCTCCCACACAGGCAGTCTTTGTGTAGTGAGGTAATGGAGCCGGCTAGGTGTCCAGTCTGCATACATAGTGGCAGATTTTTAAGACGTAATTGTAAATCTGATTTGCCGGCTACTTCTAATCTCAAGGATATGGACATTATGATCATATTGCAATGCTGGACTTGAACTGATGTGTGTCCCAATTCATTTAAAATCTTTTACCTCCTGAATAACAACTAACCCAGTAAGTGCCCTTCCAAGTATTGCACACTAATCATGTTTGGATTGTATGAATGAGATCTGTACAATTCAATTTGGGTCCAGTAGTGTGAGCGATTTTCTTTTACAGAAATGTATCCACAATTTTGCCTGAAACTGTTAAAGTCTACAAACGATCAGCAACCTCTGGATGGCTCTAGTGTTTCTCCACTTCTGTTGAAGCTGAAGTAACTCTGTTCATCACATGACAAAGGTACCTTACTTACATAAACACACTGCCACACAGGTAAGTTAGAGGTCATTTATTGTTCTCTCTGGACTTGTCCAGAACAAGGCGAATGATATGCAGTAAAAAAGGCATTTGTCAGCCCAACAGTCATAGTGAAGCATCAATCCACAGGCACTGGGCAAAGAGCATGAGTGTTACAGAGAGTTTTTCTGTAAATCCAAGACCATAAAGTCTTTCTTTTGTGAAACCTGCTTCTTTGTGAAGCTGGTCTTCTGCAGCTTCACAAAGAAGCATCTGTAGAGTCTATGTGAGTTGATATACGGGGAGATAGTCACTTTTGTTCCGGCCCCTCTTCCTGTAGCTGCTCCTCTGATGCAGAGGGCTCAGTAACTTCTCGAGCTGTGTGGTCCTCATTTTTAGTGACCAAAGGGACTTTCTCATAAGATGGTGTATGCTCCGTGTCGTTAGCGCCAGCTGCCGGGGAGTCGTCGTGGTCAACGGAGGCGTCTGGTGACACAGCAGCAGGTTGGGTTCCACTCTCCACAGCCATGTCCCAGTCCTGGTCTGAAGGCTGAGGTAGACTGGCCATGAGTTCCTAAACAAATACACAACAGCAGACCTGAGGTCAGAAACATCCACAAATGTTGACATTTCCCTTAAAGCTGATGTTCTGGTGAATCATGTCAGTGAGTAAACATGAGCATGATAGTACCTTCTGTCTCTCCAGGTCATTATTTCTCACAGCACTGAGCAGGCTCTTGGTGAAGTTCGCAAGCTCCTCATATCTTTGTTTTTGGTTCTCTAGCTCGATTTCTAAGAACTGCACTTCTTCATGCTGAAATGGAGCAATTCAAAGAGGTAGAAAGTTAATGACAGTTAAATGCTTTTATTGTGCTGGCAGCTCAGCCAATCAGGTGTAGCCTTGTGTCTTTTTTTTTCACCTTGAATTCCAGCAGGCTCTGCATTTGATCAAGGTCTGAAGCCACTAATTCACCATCATAACGATCCTCTTCTTCTTCGTCCTCATCGATCACTTCAATCTTCTGTTGACAGACACACACATGGAATTTAATTTTCATGATAACAAACATAAAGACATGAAAATATAATGAGATTACTCATGCAGGTTTAATGGTGAAGTATGGCTTCCATCTGGGATTTATTAGTGATGTTCAATCTTTTAATGTACTATATACTGTATAGAAATAGATAGAAAACAACTTGGCCTGAAATGGATAGATAAACACATCATGGTAAAAAAAAATCCCAGACAAAGTATAAATCTTCATATGATTCAAATCAAATAGTTTTATTTATCATATTGTAAAAAATATAGTGTTTTCTGGATTTCATTTACCCATGTCTACTAAGTTTTAGTAGCAGACATTTGACTTGCCTTAGCAGAAAAGTTTAGGGTGAACTAATGACATTAAGGATGGCTCTGTTCTATTCAAGTGTCCAAGTGAGCACAAGATTGTGTCAATGTATCACGGTGCTCAAAACCAGGACCCTGAAACCAACACGATTGAATGAATTGAAGTTTTTATTTATCGTATTACTACTTAAAACTGGGCGTGTCCTAATGTGAGATGTCTTCTATTAAAAGGTCCAATTAAAAACACATCATTAGGAAGCTGTGGTGTAAAACTACAAAAAGTAAAATATTTGATTGATGAAGAAGCACATCTTGTGTAGCACAGCTACAAAATGATACTAACTACTATGATTGAATAAACAAATGAGCTAATATCCATTGTGTTACACCTGAATATGAAGGTTTTTAAATCTAATACGGCTGTGGTGCACTATCAAAGAAATACTGAATTACCACATTGTTGGCTAGAGGAGCAGCAGTGGACAAATCTGTTCCATCTTCTCCGTCTCGCCATTGTGAGTCAATGGTGCCATCTAGGAGCCAGAACATGGTATTAATGTGAAGACACAGACACACAGACACACAGACACGCACACACACACACACACACACACACACACGTAGTAGCTGTTGTTGTACAATCAGGCTAACCTTCAGACAGGCAGACAGATCCCCCATCATTCAAGTCATCTCCAAGTTCCGGTGATCTGAGACGCTCCTCGTCAAGGCTGAGTGCTCCTGGAGATTCATTTCCCGGGGATGAGGTGAATACAGCAGGCCCACCTTTGGGTGGTGGGATTTCAATACCCATCAGACGGTACTTCCTTCGTCTGTTACTGATCCATGTCTACCAGGAAAAAGGGGGGGAAAGCATGTTACTGACTTGGAAAAATGATGATTCAAAGATACCATTTTTTTTCACTTAAAATTGCCATATAAGGAAAGTGAAATTACTAGCATGGTCACATAGAAGCAAAAACATTTGCCTCTTATTAATTCCCCTTTGTGCAAGCAAAAGGAGCAATGGGTAGAAATTATTAATAACACAAACTAATTCCTATAAATAATCACTGTGATAATATATCCAAATAAGGGAGATGACAGTGGGTCATGTGTGTTTCAAGCCTGGGACTATATTTAGTCCGTCAGCATTCCTGCTGTGACTCTGATATATAACTTCATGACTTTTACACAACTTTGAGCTCGTACTTAAGAAAACTTCTGTGACCTAGAAAACGTACTCCTTCCTGTTTTCTTTCCCGCACACTAAAGTTCAAACAAGTCAAATAGTCTTGTTTTCACTAAATGTCAAAGACAAGAGGCCAGACACAATGAATAAGGTTAAAAAATGTTCAGACAGCAGAGCGTCTCTCTACTTTAAATGAAACCTCAGCAGAAAGATACAAAGAGGGAGTTTTCAAGGTTTTCTCTGTGCAAACACATGCAGTCTTGTAGTTTTTAAACCCTTTGGTCGTTAGTTACCTTGACTATTTCAGTGTCTACATTGAGCTGGTTGGCTGCAGCGGTAATCTTTTCCCTGCAGACTGAGCCCAGGCTGGTCATGCCTCTGTCCCAGTAGCGCTTCAGTTGGATGAGGTCTCCATCACTGAACTGGGTCCGATCCTGCAACTGGTAACACAAACCTCTGTTTGAATTCCAAAAGTCCAAGCTAATGTTAATCAAACTATCTTTGTAACACACCAGTCCACTTCAGTGGGAATGTTTAGTTAACATACAGTTACCTTCTTTTAAATTAAAATGGATTAGTAATTAAAAGTTGTGTGTTAAAAGTACTGACTGTTCTCTTTCTGGAGTTGCTGATAACCCAGGGTGCAGCAGACACACCGACTGAAGTCTGCACACAAAGATAGTCACAGTCAGGTAAACTTTTAAATCCACTTTGAAGACAAGCAGCAGTAGCGCCAGAACCTCTCCTACCTGTGAGCTGGATTCCCCTGGAAGTGAGGTCTGTGCTGTGAGAGAGTAGCTGCCCTGAAGAGTTGTGTTGTTGTGAAGCAGTGCCGTCCTGGAGCCGGTCACAGGGGGGGTGTGTCCTCCTCTCACCACAGACACCTCCGCCCTGGTCGGACTGGTCGACGTCCGCTCCCTGTGGATGTGTGTCTGAGCTGCCATATTTGCCAACTCCTCTTCCCTTTGCCACTCATCTTCTTCATCTCCAGTTTCCATGGCAATAGAGAAGTTATGACTGTTGTCCAGGGAAATGGATGCTGACCTCTGAGGCTCCTGACCTTTGGGAGTAGACACCTGACTTTGCTTATGTATTCCCCCCTCCCCTCTTTCTGACAAGGAGAAGACCTGCTGGATACGGGGTGAAGGTTCACAGGTGGAGCTAGAGTTCGGTACTGGGAGGGAGGGCCGGGTCCTCTGAGGGGCAGGTAGCTGAGGTTGGGGGTTGGAGTGAGGTCTGGGCTGAGGCTTAATCTGGGACTGTGAGGAAGAGGACCATGGGCGAGTTTGCGCTGTACCGTACTGCCTAGTCCAGCTGTGAGGTACTACCCCAGCTCCTACACCAACACCTGCCTCCCCAAGGGATAAAGTCCCCTTCCTGGCTGCAGTGTAGACTAAAGGCCCTGAGGCAGATGTGAGGGAAGGGAGATTTTGAGACAGTGAGACCAGCTTGGAGTGTAGGGGTGCATTAGTGGAGCTGCTCCTGCTCTGCAGGGCCTGCTTGATCAGAGAGGAGGACGTGTGTGCAGAAAGCTCAGAGTCTGAATCTGACGAGGAGGCTGTTGGTCTTGGTCTGGAGCGAGGGATGGAGTTGAGAGAGTAGATCCCCGTCAGTATGACATCATTATTGTTGTTGTTGTTGTTGCTTCTGCTGCTTAGGGGCGAAGAAGAGGAAGGAGAGGAAGATGCTGCAGAGAAAGAAGGGAAGGTCGAGGATGGAGGGAGAAGGTGCAGACGGTTCTGGATGGTGCTCCTTGCTGCGGCCATTTCAGCAGGAAGCAGCGCCCTGGCAGCCAGGCTATGATTGGACAGAGCACCCCCAGCTAATGTGTGATTTGAGAGTAGTCCCCCAGCGAGTCCATGACTGGATAAGGAATGAGACATGCCTCCGTTCTGTTCTACCTTGGAGGCGAGCTTTCGCCGTTTGTTGCCAACCCATGTCTGTGGGGAGAAGGACAATCAGATCAGTGATATCACTTACAAACACTACAGGGAATACAAACTGTTGACTTCTTAAAGATGAAGAAAACAACGGGAAGACAATATAAAGGGATATGTCAATGATCTGCTTCAGAGTTTCATGGGAACCCCTTAATAATGTCCCACCCGTACTACACTGAAGTCCAACTTGGCCTCCTGAGCACACTGCAGTATTAGCTGAAAGCAAGCCTTGCTCTGATTGGTCATCCCATTGTCATAGTAACGTTCCAGGATCCTCTGCTGCTCGGCTGTAAACACGGACCGCAGGTTCATCTGCGAGAAGACCACAGAGATGAAAAACTGTAAACTTTGCAGTATTTATGCAACTTCCTCCCGTCTGCTTGTGCACTGCAATAAGGACGTTTAGGGGCCAGTTTAGATCCTTAAATGTACAACATTTAAACATTTTGTTATGCACAAGAAATTAGCAAAGGCACTATTTCACACAATACCTAACAATAAAGTCAGAGTCTAAAGATTACAACTGCAGCATAGATAACATGTTTTATTTTCAATTCAAAATTGAAAATGGTCATGGTCTTTCATGATTTCATGGTCAAAATTTAAACCATGTCTTTGTTTTCCATCTCATGTTAAATGAAATAATCTTGATAAACTTACAGTCTGCAGACCGCGTCTTTGTGACCATGCATCCATTCTGCTACTAGAGGAGAGGGGGCTGCCATGCAGATCACAGCAAAACCTCCATGTCTCTAGATTGGCACAACTTTGACTGTACTCATCCTGTCCGGTTGACACAGTGCCGGGTCATGAGGCTGAGGAAGAAGCAAAGCAGAAACACTCAACTTCAGACGGTAAATAAAAAGGATCAAATACATCTTCTTCATCATCATCTTCACATTATGTGCTCATCTTTGTACTAGAATTAACATCTGACTTAAAGCTGGAGAATTATTCAAGTTTTAATTTCAATTAGGGCTTCCCACAATCATGAAAACAAGATAATCGAGATTCAACGATTGCTGGGCTGCGTGCAGTGTTGTGCTCATTTTATCATGGGTGGTAAATGTTTCAAAATAAATGTTCTGGTTCTGCCTCTTTAAAAGAAAGTTTTTTTCTTGCCACTGTAATTTAACTAAATGTTGCTAAGTCATGTGCTCATGATGGATTCATGTTGGGTCTTTGTAACATAATATAACAATGAGTAAGGTATTTTACCTGCTCTTTTGTAGAGTGTCTTGAGGTAACATTTGTTATATATTGCTGCTATAATAATAAAGATTGATTGATAATAGGTTGTCCCTTGCAGGAAAGTGTTACATTTATTTTCAGAAAGTTATTTTCATTTGAGCCCTTGCATTGACCCTGATTTTATACATTTAAAATACAAGTTACCACTTATGGCAAAAGCTAAACATTATAATGTTTTGTTTACAGTTTGAGCAAATTAACTAAATTAAGCTACAACAACAAAAAACCTCCTGCAAACTTAAACATTTGAACTATTCAATGAGCATAGTTCAATGTATCACCACCTGCGAAATAAGTCAAATAACTTGTTTTATAGAACGGAATTAATTTTCATTTTCCAAAGTGCAAGACAAATCGGAAAGGAGATGAAAAAAAGACAGAACAATATGTAGCCTATCAGAGCTTCCAGTGAAATATGTGTTTTGTTTGTAGACCGAGGAGGAGAGGGAGAAAGGAGAGAGAGTAGTCACAGTGGGGACTCGCAGAGAGCTGTGTGAATCTTCGGTGAGTACATTTGAATTGTAACATTTCGAGGGTTTTCGAAACACACTGAAAATGTCACATACGGGAATGTTGTGCGACCAATAAGCATGCAGCGGGTTTATTTTGGAAGGCTGAGTCAGGCAGACTGCGCATGGCTACAGTCAATATGAAAACATTACGGAGAGAATTAGCGAACAAATTGTTGGCACGTCAGATTAACACGCCACCAAAGCAACAGCCGGGGGATAGGGAAATACAATTCTCACACAGGAAGTGGGCTACATGCCATAACTCTACGAAAGCGAGCCAGAGCGTAAACAAACCGGGGTAAGCACTGCATCATCACAATGGCCATACACACAGCTCATGTTAGCTTGCAGGCCCGAGCGGCCATAACACGGCTAGCCAGTTAGCCACCATTAGCATAGCTCTCCCTATGGATGGCTGCTGCTAAACTTTTCCTTTAAAATCTGGGATTTCCCGACCCTGGCACAGACATCCTGGCTGACCATGCCTCCAAGCGGATATGTAGGAAACACACGGCTCGGGATTCCCTAAAGGTGAAAAGTGAAATCACGTCCCTTCTTACCATTGTTGATGTCAAAATCAGGCGAACGTTCAAATTCAGCAGATTTCTCCACCAGTCCCCTTTTGCTAGACAATGAAATCAGAACGTCCGATCATCAATTCTAATCATGATTGTGACGTGTTTGCAGACAGGAGCCAATGAGAGCTTAAGATCATCGCTGTGACATCTGAAGGGGGCTGAAAACTGAGCAGCGTGGTCCCGCCCACCATTGACTTTGTTCTGTGGCTTGCTGAGGGAGGAGGTCACAGACATGGAAGCAGACAAACTTTGGAAGGGAAATGGTTTGTTTCCTCATCATCTAAATGTGTCAAAGTATCCTTTGAAGGTCATTTTACACAGAACTGTGATTGAATGTGAAGTTAGTAGCCTACAGAAAATGTTGCCTAAGGGAAATGTTTCAATTCTGTATTTCACATCAGGCTTAAGTGCCACTAAAGTCTATATTTAAACACCCACAGTGTGTTAGATTTTCCACTTTTAGCAATTATAACACTTATTATTAAACATGTTATTAGTGTATTTGTTATTTAAAATGATGAGATTAAATTAAATGAAAATAAGCAAATATTTGGATCACAATACATTCAGATATATTATATTAGAATTGGTAATACTGAATTCAACAAAGTCATTCAATTGAAAATGTACTGATGGGTTTGGATTACTTTTATATCATAGAAGCCAACTCATTTTTTTTTAAGATGGACAGTATCGAAGATGTTTTAGAAACTTAAGAGAATACTACTCTAAACTTTTCTTCATTGAACATTTTGCACTTATATAATAATCTTGCACTTGAAAAAAAGTCATTTTTATCTTATCTTATTTTGAATGCATACAAACAGAAAGTTACCAAGTTTACGAATATGTGTGAAGAATTTGGCAACAAGTAAGCATACCATGTGTAAAAAGGTGCCAGTAAATGTTCTCTCCTCTTGAACCGGGACACAACAATGTTCCATGATAAACTGCCTTGTCTGTAACATACTGACCAGCTTTCATTTTTAGTTTGAAAGACTTCTGAAACTGTTTTGTATTGAAATGCATCATTTCTGTTTGAGGGTTCATATTGGAGCTTTATCTGGACATTAAAACAAACATGCTGAGTCTGTTGTAAACAAATAAAGTTAGTTCAACTCTAACCACTGTGTTGTGTTTCCTGTTTTTTTTTGTGTGTGTTTGTTTGCTTTTTTCCATATATTTATTCCCTCAGGTTTTAGTGCTAGATATTTAAAACTGAAGACAAGTAGACACCACTCACTGTACTTGACTTTAGAGATAAAACTTCTCTGTAACTATGATCATTTTATGATGAAAACATTGATGAAGGTGATGATGGATGTAACTGTACAGAAGACTTTACCAATAAGCGTTCATGTATTTGTTCCTCTATCAATATATTGTTCTATCTCTGTGTAGCCACCTTTCTCTCTCTACATCTATCTTTTTTTTAAAGTATGAAGTAAGCCTAATTTGGGTGGTGGTGTGGATGGGGGTGCTGCTGTAATCCATGACGTCACCTGTGTCCCAGGTACACAGCAGGGGGCGCTGTTCCTCACAGCTGAGCTCATGCATCGAGCAGCAGCAGCCTGACAACTGATGCTGATTTCCTCATCCACAGATTGTGAACTTAAAAAAACAGCTGACATCCGCACACGCTGCCAGCAGGAACAAACATACAGTCTACAACACTCCGACCCTTGTGAAAAGACAAAAATGAAGGTACCACATAGACCCTTACATGATGCATTATGGTGTTTGAGTCATGCTTACAGTCCATTTAAGGGTTATCAATTTATCTTTGCATGAATCCTGTACGTGTGTGAGGGGGGGAGGCACAGGGGGTGGGGGGTGAGATCCTCCCTACATGGAATGCGTTGCACCATTCCCTGGTCTGTATTATGAGTGGTGGCCCTTGTGATGCTGCAGCGAGGCGGGCGGGAGGAATAGAGGGGAGGGGAGGGGTCGCTCCATCCCCTCGCGCTCACCGAATCCACTTCTCACAGCGCGCGGGCTGCTGGCGGGAAGGCACGAGAAAGCGAGAGAGAGAGAGGGAAAGAGCAGGGAGGGAGGGAAAGGAGAGAGAGAGAGAGAGTGTGCGTGTCTCTGTATGTGCGCGTGGATTGCACCACCGCATCCCGTTCACCGTTTCTGCAGGCGGCCATGCTCTGATGGAGAGAATAAAACTGACAAGCCTTTCTTTTTCCTTAGATTTACCCACCGCCGTATCATTCCAGATGTGACTGACAAGTCGTTTTATGTCGCCCGCATTGAGTCCTGTGCTGTTCACCTCAGAGAGACTGTGACACCATGGCTTTGGTTATGGAACCTATAAGTAAATGGACACCAAAGCAAGTGCTGGACTGGATGAAAGGTAAATTTTGGATTCTTTCATTGCATCAGGCTGGTAATGCTCGTGAGTGGGGATGATGATGGTGATGATGATGATGGTGGTGAGCAGCAGAGGGCCACACTGTGTGCATGTGTGCTCTCCGTATCCTAACCTGCAGGCTGACGTGTGATGTAGCCGCTGTATGTGACCACTGTGAGGCTAATTAAAGTCATTAAAGTAGTGTGAATGCGTTGGAGCGGGTGCAGTGAATGGATGTCCCCAAGAGGCAGGGATTTAAGGCTCAGCATTCTGATATCTGGCTTTGCTTGGGAGCCAAGCCTAAAGGCTGCTGCTGCTGCTGCTCCATCAGCAGCACTAGCTCATCAATGAATGTGGAAGATATGTCATCGTCTCTTTCACTCACTGGCACATGCTCTGAACCCATAGCATAACTAACTGTGTGTGTGCGTATGTCCACGTGCATGTGCGCGTGCCTTTATGATTAATGTAGTTAGCTGCATGCACCCATACCCCCCACCCCCCCATTCCCCAATGCCAGGCGTACAGTCAGTTTCAGCACCCTGGACAGCGCAATGCCGCCTGCCATATAAGGCAAGCGCACCGATCACGCTCGCTTTTCTTTTTTTTTATTTTCTGTTGCTCGCTTCGCTGGCGAGAGGTACGTCCCTTCCAACAGACAGTATGAATGAGTAATCACTAATCATGCGTGTATCTGTGTGTGTGTGTGTGTGTGTGTGTGTGTGTGTGTGTGTGTGTGTGTGTGTGTGTGTGTGTGTGTGTGTGTGTGTGTGTGTGTGTGTGTGTGTGTGTGTGTGTGTGTGTGTGTGTGTGTGTGTGTGTGTGTGTGTGGTGGGAGC
This sequence comes from Labrus mixtus, assembly GCF_963584025.1. Taxonomy (NCBI): domain Eukaryota; kingdom Metazoa; phylum Chordata; class Actinopteri; order Labriformes; family Labridae; genus Labrus; species Labrus mixtus. The sequence continues at coordinate 26,368,126 of NC_083621.1, forward strand.
TGTTCTCACACACTCTGGTCAGCTTCAGAGCTGTGAGACAAACTGTGGTATTCCGATTGACAGACAATGAAAATGGGGAGGGAGGGTGCCCGCAATCCTTTACTTGAGAGAATGACTTAATCACTAGTGTGTGATGACTCAAACCCACAATGCAATGCTCCTATATGGACACTTGTGCGTGTCAGCACACGGTGATAAAGACTATATGAGCTATCCTATGAATTTCCCAAAACTCCTCATTCCTACATGTGTGCTTTAAGGCTTTATCCTTCATGATGAGCTGAGCATAATGTGTTCGATTAGAAGTCATGGTCGTTTGATAGACCCTCACGGGACCTGGTGACGGAGTATTTGGGCTGCGTTACGTTGAGTGATTACGATGATGTTCCTGTTTTTATGATTGCTCTCCTCAGCTACTGTAAGCAGCCGATGGAGTCACGTCTTCACCCTCTGATCTGTGGAGTGTTCACTTGGAAAGCTTCGCTCCTGTGCTGTTCATTTAGAGAGACTGGTTCAGATTTGAATGGAGATTCGTTTGGTGACAGGCCAAACTGAGTATAATAGTTTTTGCAACATGTAGTGCCACACATAGTGTAACTATTGGCAACGCAGTTTATACCTGAAGATCTCTACAAGCAGCTATGTTAACAGAGCTTTTATGTAGAGAAATCTTCTTCCTCTCATTTTTCATCCATGAGTGATAGTTTTTTTTTTTTGCCTAATGTGGACTTGATTACACATGGACCTTTTTACTGAAACACACTGCTAGGTTGTGCAAGTTAAAGTATTGTGTCCCCTCAAAACCCTGCATGTGACAGTGTTACACAGTTAACCAGAGGGAAACTAAGGATTTCAGGTTATTTGATACACTACATAATCTGTAGTTTTTCATCTTTAAAGACTATGACAAATGTTCACATTGCACCAGCTCTCTGAGATGATTGTTTCATCTCGTTACTGCCCTACACTTGGCCTCCACATGTGTTCTTTGAAAAATAACCTCCTGGCCTCTTCCACATGCAAAAGCTCCCAGAATCATTTTCATAGACGTTAACCAACATCTCAGTGTTCTCTTGGTTTCTGTGAAGCCCTATCCTTCTCCCTTTGGGGCTTCAAACATAGACCCTCAGCGGCAGGCTTATGCTCTGATCTTATATTCTTATGAATAAAGTGAAAGGCAAAAGGCTAGAATTAATCTCTTCGCTTACAGGGGTTTCACTTTGGCCTATTTTTCTGGTAGCTTTTCATCTCTCTCATGCTGATCTGAGTTTTGTGCCATTGTAGGGAGCAGTGACATTGAGACCTCCCTAAGAAGTACTGTAATGATTTCTCTTCCTCACACTGAGAGAAAAAAAAAGCACTTTAAATGTACACAGAAATGAGACACAAAGGTGCTGATAGGGAATCTTTCCAAAGAAACGTCTTTAATATTATCCCTCTGTGGAGGCTGTAGGCATCAATTGGCAATCATAGTCCTTAATGTTCTATTTTCTGATGATACTTTGCCTTTCTGGCTGCGCACGATGGCAGATGGTAGCATTGTTGCAACAGTAGAGTTGTGTGTATTTTTATTATTTTTAATAACAGGAAATGAATTGGCACTACAAGACTGAATATCGAGAGAGACGACAGGAATGAGGAAAGTTAGTGAAGCAGAGCCAGCCAAACCTGAACCCCAAAGCCATGGGGGCAACCAATAATTTTTTGTAATAGCCACAAAACTCTCAAAATTGAATCATTTTCCATACAGAGATTAAAATATTTTTACTGTTTAACTCAACTAACTTGAGGGAAAGAATTGGTGGAATTCAATACATTCATCAAAAAAATACAAAATATTGCTGATCACATTGGACCAGTTGGTTTGAATAGATGCAAATTATTATTATTGTGCAATATTGTTATTTTTTAATCTGTTTGAAGGGAATCTACAGGCCAACTTCTGTTCTTACATTTAGCGGCTGTGGCTCAGTGGTAGAGTCGTCGTCTCTCAATCCCCAGCTCCTGCAGCCACATGTCCGATGTGTCCTTGAGTAAGACACTTAACCCTGCTGCTTCGTCAGTAGCTTATGAATGTGTATGAATGTGATTAGTTACTTCTGATGGTCACTTTACACAGCAGCCACATTCAGTGTGTGAATGTGTAGGTGTGACCTGTGGTGTAAAAGAGCTTTGAGTAGTCAGAAGACTAGAAAAGCGCTTCACAAGCTCAGGTCCATTTACCATTTATATTTAGAAATAACCATTAAAGTTCTTTTTTTTATTGTGAAAAAAAAACATTACATTTTTGTACTTGTGACATTTATATTTCTTTCTTGATGAGGTTTTTGGTTTCAGAAAAAGGTGCCCCCCCCCCCCCCCCCCCCCCACCTTGTTTTGTCCTGGTAATGTAACATTGTCCTGTTGGTCAATGTAAGAAGTATTATCATTCAGATCTTTTACTGAAGAAAAGTTCCACAACACGTGTGATGCCTTAATGGTTCATACTGTAGTATAAGGCAGGTTTATGCCGAGCTAAATGTATTTGCTTTATACTATGTAGGATAGTAAATGAATATCATTATGATTTAAATGTATCTTGTAAATGATCAAAATCAATTTGAATTCCCAACATAATTTGTTTAGTTTGAAAAACACCAGTGTATAAAGTCAACAGTGTCTAAAGCTGAAGTGGAGTGGAATAGAGAAGCAGGCTGGTTACGATAATAAGGATGCTAAAATTCTTATTAAGTACTGGATTTGAGTAAATTACTTTCACCGTCGTGGTTCATCATTGATATTTATATTTCTAAAGATCCTTCCACCTTTAGAAGAGCTACATCTTCATCCAGGTTGGCCTCATGACAGAATTAACTTCAGGTTAAAAGAGTTTGAATTCTAAAGAGTTTATGACATTCATCAGGGAGGCACATTTAGACCTTCACCTTTAAAGAATCCATCCTTCCCTAGCACAATGCCTCTTCCTCAACAGTCCCCCCCCTCTCTGTCATATGAAACAACACAGGACAGAGTGATGGAATACTCTGCAATCCTATCATGAGAAACCTGACACAGTGAGCCACCCGGGCCCTGGGAGCCCGTCCTGTAGCTGCAGATGGACTGCTCCAGCAGCAGAACACTGGTGAGGCCCACAGAAAGATGAGTCATCAGCGTTTGTTTTGATTTCCAACTCCCACACCGGAGGAGTTTCCTCTCTGTGTGCGTTTGAAGGGTATGGAGATGCGACTGATGTGTAGAGTATGACGCGGAAAGATCGGTGTGTTAACATGTTAGTGCATGAAAACAAAAAAAAATGGACGTCTTCTCCGCTCTCAGTGCTAAGCATTCCTCATAAGATCACCCGGTGCTTTCAGGCGCACAACATCGGCAGCTTGCTGATGCATGAAGACACAGAAAATGAATAAGGCTGTTCACTTTTTCTGCAGTACTCTCTTATTTCCTTCTCTTTGTGTTTTTTGTATTGGAACAAGAAATCTAAAAATAAAGGTGGAATGTGATATCAGTATATCAGTGTGTGAGAAGTACAATTTTAGATGAAATTGAATTCATCTGTGGAAATTTCTCGCTGTTAATTTGGAGAAAGAGACCCAACAATACAGAGCTCAATAGTTTTCTGCTGTGTTGTAAGAATCCCCCTGGCTGTGATTTAGTTGATTGAGTGTCCCGGGGTGTTGCGAACCATGTTTACTACCATTCCTTACTGCGTCCCTCGATTTAGTCTCCTGCTGACATGGTAAAGAAGTCGGTGCAGGAAAACACACTTCCCCTGGCTCAGACTGTGTGCTTGTTGTAGTTTCAGCTGCATTAAAGATTAAAGAGCGTGCCTTATTGTGAGAAAACACACACACACACACACACACACACACACACACACACACACACACACACACACACACACACACACACACACACACTCTCACGTATACACACAGGTTGAGGAAACTCCTCCAGTCCTCTGTTTTTATACACAAAAGAAATGAGCGAGGCCTTCACTGCGTATAGGAATACACGGATACATGCACTCAGAGGAATGCACATGCTCACTGGAATATATGGTATGTATGAATGTATGCACACTGACACACATGCATAAACACACAAACTCTGGAGCAGCAGCTTTAAGTGGGGCATTGGTAGTCATAGTAACCGGATCGGATCGTGTTGGAGTCACAGCACATGTCATAAGATGGGGAACCATCAACACACATAGATGCCCATTCTACATCTTTATGCCTCTTATTACGACCCATAACGAGCTGCATACGCATACCGAGCTTGCACACACCAACACTAATGCACGCACACACACACACACACACACACACACACACACACACACACACACACACACACACACACACACACACACACACACACACACACACACACACACACACACACACATGCATGCTCTCCCTCCTGTTTTATAGCCCACAGCTGAGAGAGAGAGAGAGCAGGAACACAGATTCAGGAATGGAGAAGCGAGGAACAAAATGAAAGAAAGGCCGAGGAGGCTAAGATGGGGGAGGAAATGAGGGAGTGTGTAAGGGAAAGGGGAGGGCATGACGGAGAAAGAAGGGGGAGAGCACAGAGGCGATGGCAGAGGGGTGCGGAGAATGGGAGATTCAGTGGGCATCATATCAAAGCAACCGCTCTATCCGGGGCTGGGACAGAGGCGCCTGTGTGAATGTGTGTCTGTGTGTGCGTTTCTTTTACTTTGCACCTGTTGTTCCAGGAACTGCAGTTTTACGACCTCGTAAATTACCTTCAAGGAAAGTTTCTCAAGTCTAAGGTCAGGACCCATCAGGCATACGAGCACAGACAGGGTACCTGGAGATTTCTGGAAAAGTGAGGAAAAAAATACAACATACATGACAATTACATTTCTGGGTTTACAAGCTATCAAATGTTGAAACAGCCTCACTCCAGAGATTACACTGGCTTACACACTAGACCTAGAATTAAAGCTTTTGTCATGTATAAGGAACCAGGATGACTCCCTGGAGTGATCAGTTGATTTTAGCTAAGCCCTCAGCACAGCAACACTACACTAGACTTGTTTGAGGCTGAAATAAATGCAGGGAAACACTTAGCTAGTATGGTTTAAATTTAAGCCAGCCGTGTCATCATCCATTCAGCAGACACTGAGTGACATCAGGACGGATGGTATGTTTTTGTTCGAGTTGGCCACTCAATGTTTAAGTCCAATATCTTCTTTTAGCTCTGTTTTCATAGCCAAGAACGCCTGAGGAAAACAGATGATAAATGTTTAGCATCTGAAGGCTAATGTTGCTAACTTGGTCTTTTGTCAGCATTTTATTCTCAAATCAAAATAGCTGATTTAAGTTTGCAAAAATTTGCGTCAGTAAAAACAAAACAATGAACTACAAATGGTTAAATACCTCTATCCAATAGAAACGGAAAAGCTGGGTAATAACCCCGTATCATGACATATGGTCACTGAAATTCTTTAATGACATCATGTAAGTATTGTTTCTACTTCCCTCTAAAGTTGGCACAAAGACCATTATCTCTAGATCTTGTTTATTTAGATAAGCGTGATTCTTTCCACTTTATTTTCAGGCGCAGTGTACTATTTCTCCTTAACCAAATTTACAGCTGCATGGATTGAATGAGGTAGACACGGGGAGAGTTAGGACTAGGTAAAGATGGAGTTCCTGTTAACATGCTACTTTACTTACTACAGTCATGTAGTCACATCGAATTCTCTCAGGTCGGGTAGATCCTCAGAGTGGAGCTCTGCCTCCCAACTCCTCACATATTCCTTGTTGACCCTGTTTTCCATCTCCCTGTTCCTTCGCTTGCCTCTTGACACCTCCCTGCTTGTTGGATATCAGAGAGCAGGCTGTGGTGCACTTGAAAGCTCATCCCGGGGAGCCAAAATGCCACAGTCTTTAGAATATTCTGTCATGATGTGATGAATATTTCACAGTAGGAATATTTTTAGTGAGTGTTGTGTCTTTTCTTCGCACTCACCGGAGCACTTACTCCAGCTTGAAGCTCACAGATGGGGGGCAAGGCGACAGGACGAGAGCCTTTGCCGCTGCCCCCGCTCTTAGCCCAGCTCCAGTCTGACCCAAACATGGTCTCAGTGGAAACACTGGTTTGAAAAGCCTGATTTCAGTTGATGCTAATGGCCAAACAGCAAAGTAGAGAGCAGCTATATTCAGCTTTAGCGTGGCCTTCAACAAGCTTTCAGTCACTGTGTGGACTGCGTATATATAGGCTACAGTATGTGCGTATGTGGGCTCCTTAGCCTAGCATCAGTGCAGGGTCCTGAGGGGCAGCAACTGCTGATCTCTCACTTTTGCTCCGAGGCCCCCTTTCCCTCTCTGGTTGCCTGGCAACCCCGTGTTTCTGAAGTGGAAGGGTTTGTTTTGCACAGGAAAGAAAAAAAAGATTGAAAGGGAATTGCATGAAATGTGGATGAAGCCGTCAACATGAGACGCTTGTTCAGGCATCAGCACACTGGTGTCTAGTGATGGCGGGCATCAGGGGAATCTCCAAGGTTTCTTACAGACACATTTCAGTTTTGCTTACTAAGATATTTGAATCCCACATCAGACTAGAGATACAAAACATGAAGTAAGAGAAATGTGAAAAACAGGTTCAACAGCATTGAAAAAACACACTATGTAATAGATTTATTAACCTTTACTGATGATTTGAAACTACATTTTTGACAGAATGTGACAATGTGAGTTTTAGGCAATTTGGAGAGTTAATAAGCTCCTGCATCACTTTTAGTCGGACTTTAAAGATCAACTTTATTTGATTAGACCGACGCGCTTCGACTTGTGGCCTTAATCAGGGTCAACAAGAAACACATTGCAAATATAATTTGATTAGGGTAGGTACGACATTGAAAAAATGTAAAGAAAAAAGGTTGAAAAATACATAAATATAACCAATGATAAACATGCACACATATTTTAGCCAATGGGGCAACTGCAAAGATGGATTGGTTAGATGGTTATGTGGTTTTAAACCAATGAACTCTGTCAGTGTTCTTTATTTAATAACACAAAACATGTTATTTTGATCATTTTGGTGAGATTTGATTGACAGTGGGCTGGCAGTGTTTGCAAACAACCCACCAATAAAATCTGATTTCGCTTCTCTTTGATTATTGGAAGGTGTTTGTTACATCATGCTGTGAGCCCAGGCCAACTCTAAATCCTGAGCACGTACAATTATGTTTCATGACCTACCTCATAACTCTGAGCAAGAAGCAACATGGGACAGTTATTTTTATTTTTTTTAAACCAAGCCAATATTTTAAGGACAAGAAAACAAAGAAAAAAAACAGCTCTGTGGTTCTGTCGTCCACTAAAATACTTACATTTCATAAAAAAAGGCCTCGAGTATACAAATGTGAAAAAGCTCCGAGCTGAGCTGACACATCCACAGATTGTGAAGTGACAATGCAGAATGTAAGATGTTTTAACGATCTGCCAATTGATGGCATGCTGCATGCAGTGATCTCAATCCCTTTAAATTACACATACAGTTCAGAATAAGAGAACAGTGGCAGACTGTGGAAAGAAAAAACATCAGTCGACTGTTGACAACTGACAAATTTGTGTGTTGAAAAGCTATTTAGAGTGGAAGAACCTGGGAGATAAGAAGGTGATGCCCTGGTTCAGCAAATACTGTTCAATATTAAGCCCCTGAATTGTTGTTGGAAAAACAATATTGACACAGAACACGCTGGTGTTTGTAGCCTGCCCTCTGTAGTGACTCCTCACACTCAGGAAGCTGGTTGGAACACAGATTTATATGTTTAAGCTCTGGTGAAATATCTTCTCCCTCATTCAGTCTAGTCTCCCAGGGGAAACCAGAATAAGCTTCTGACTTGATTACACAGAGAGCCACTTGTGACATATTGCTCATGCAAAATTACTTTTTGTTTATTTCAAATGCACGCAGGCTGGGATTTTGTTTGATTCTTATTACACTGCATGACCGACTTGAGTAAGAGGTCCGTTTTTGCGTCTCCTGCTGTATATGATGAGGGAATAGACAGCAGGAAGAAAATATTTGTTGCTGAAGATAAAATAACTTCTATCACTTTAATAACTGTCTGGAGAAGTGAGTACCATCAAAGCTGACCTCTATCTTTTAGTTAATGTGTGTGTGTGTGTGTGTGTGTGTGTGTGTGTGTGTGTGTGTGTGTGTGTGTGTGTGTGTGTGTGTGTGTGTGCGTGTGCGTGTGCGTGTGCGCGTGTGTGTGTGTTCGGGGAACCATGTGCTATTTCCAGCTGCCATTTGAACTCTGCAGATGAACCCGGATCAGCTGTTAGTCCTCAAGGGGTTTTTCTGACTCATCTCATTGGCTGGCAGCTGTGTGTCAACATGTGTATGTATATGTGTGAATGTAATGTATGTCTCTTTGTGTCCATCTGCATTTCTATGCATGTGCCAGCCCAGTCGAGTGAGTAATAATTCACATATACTGGGTGCAAAAAAAACAAAGTCGCATGTCTCTGACATTAAAGAAAATTGGTGCTAAATGTAATTCAGTCGCCTGGGTAACCCATTCATGTCGATGTCGGTGAGCTACATACACATAGTGATATTGTAGTTTTCCAGAGAAGCAGTTAAAATCATCCTGGACCTCTTTTTGTATTTTTATTTTATTCATCATTTCTTGATACAATTACAGGTGGAGAGAGGGGAAAATGTGCATCCAGTGAAGTAATGCAGGGTGAAGGGATGACCCTCCCTAATCTGTCTCTAATTGGCTAGTACATACTAACTAAATATGTAGAGAGTAGTCTAACATGTAACTGTTCATGACAGAGGCCTCTGCTGGACGGGTCACTTAAAGAAAACAAATCATTTGGGGGGAAATTTAAGAGTATATCCACTTCTTCAGGCACCACTACACTAGCTGCATTTATTAATAAACAGACACCAGGAAGAGAACAGATGTCATGACTAGAATAATAAGAGTGACATTTTCCACCTGCAGACAATCTTAGATGTGCAATGAAGACAAAACTGTCCATATTTGGCAAATATATTTAGACTTTATATTTTGATATGAAGGAAACAAGCCACTGTGTTTCAGACTGATTTTATTGTTGTAAATGTAGAAGGACAAATGTAAGAGTAAGATGCATTCAATCACTCAACCTTTATTTATATAGTGCCAATTCATAACCAAACGTTGTCTCAAGACACTTTACAAAAAGAGAACGTCTGCAGCCGATGATTTTGCAGAGAAAAAAAAAAGGATGTATTGGTAAGGGTATAAAGACTTCCATTTTGAGCAGTAGTCACGTCTTTTTTATATATATATTTCTCTCATATCTCTGTTCTAGTGAGGGTTGGAGTTCTCATATTCAGAAATCCTCCTTATCAGCTGCAGGGCTTCCTCGGCTCTGCCTCTGTGATCTCTGCATGGCCGTCTCTGCTCCCATAGCTGCTGGCCAGCTACAGAGATCTGCACGTTCAGTCCACTTGTTCATATCTCTGCCAACACTGCTGATGATTCATAGATTGCACTACACTGTTATTCATCTGAAATAAACATTGTTACATTGAAAGGAATGAAAAGGAGCTCATTTAAATATAATGCTGGAAAGTAGCAGTGTACTTACTCTCATTCAAGAATTAGTCAGCAAGAAGATCTTTATTCAGAAGAAGGCAGAGCTGTTTGGAATTTAATAGCACTGATTTCTTTTTTTTTTCTGAACTGAGTCTGGGTGTGAGGATAAACAACAATTGAAGGAGAAGTTAACAGACCCACGCAGAGATAATTCATCACATGTGAGAGCATGACTTCACTTGTGCAGTTTTGAAAATTCAAACATTTCTGAGACATGCGGCGCATTAACTTAACCCTCCTATTATCTTTGGGGTCAATTTGACCCCATTCAATGTTTAATGTCTTTAAATAAATGATTGACATCTTTTTTTTTGCTTCATATTTAATGATTTAATTTAATGGGTACAACTGGGTAAACATAAAATTAGCATGATGATATGTTTTCAATGTCCTGTCCACACATGTTGTAAGCATCGGTGTTCTTTGGGGTCAATTTGACCCCAGGCTGTTTAAGCAGGATGCATTTTCAGGTCAAATTGAGCCGTTTTATATTTTTTTCTTAAAATAAAAATGATACAAGAATAAATACTTTCAACTGAAGCTTTAGCTTATTTAAATCCATCTAACTTCTTTAGATTGTGTTTGTTTTTCCTGGGGTCAAATTGACCCTGAACTTAATACATTATTTAGGTAGTTTAAATTGCTGGGGTCAAATTGATCCCAAGGATTAAAGATGTCAGTATTTGTGGGTAACAGGAGGGTTGAGTACAGAATTTAGTTGACTATAAGTAACTTTAGGGGTCTTCATTAGACACATATTGCACTTTTATACCCAATATTTCCATTTTACTGCTACAGTTGTTAAATATACATATATTTAAACTAATCATCACTACTGTAATCAGTATTTACAACAAGAGGAGAAAAATAAAGGGACAACACATAGCCTCAGACAGCACACACACACACACACACACACACACACACACACACACACACACACACACACACACACACTTTGCCATCTCTACAACCTTCTCCCCTCAGGCCACAGATACAGACCTCTCACCTTCAGGACTAAGAGAGCCACGTCGAGCTGTGTGCCCACATCCCTCAGGCTCATGAATGGCTGATCTATTTCTTTATTTGTTTTCAACACCACTCCTTTGATCTCTCATAACAATCACTTGACCACTTATCAGGCTTTTAATATATTTCACAAGATAACTTGAAGGTTTATTTTTCTTTAACATTAGAATGTTTAGCATTATTTATAACTAATCTGGTACTCATCATTTGTCAAGGCTAACAAGCTCCACTTACTCAGTGCTCTTTGATTGATTGCACTCTGGGTGTTGATGTGTGTGTGTGTGTGTGTGTGTGTGTGTGTGTGTGTGTGTGTGTGTGTGTGTGTGTGTGTGTGTGTGTGTGTGTGTGTGTGTGTGTGTGTGTGTGTGTGTGTCTGTTCTGAGCTGTGTGCACACTGATGCTCTTTTACAACTGAAGTTCCTAACGGGTAAATAAAGTTATTTCAAGTGAAGCTGATATGAATTGTGCAGATATTGGCTGGACGGTATATCAGCCTTTTATTTGATTCTTCCAGGTGATGATTAACCACCATCTTTACTACTTTCTGTCCTAACTGACCATATGTTATGCTACATTTTTTAAACTTAAATTTCCCAGAAGCATAACAAAAAAAAATACAATTACATATTTTACATGAAATGTACACATTATTACCTCATAAAATGACCATTACCATTTTTTTTATCCGTTTTTGTTTGTATGCCTCTGTATAAAATTAAATCTCAACTTGTAATTTAAGGATTTCTGAATTGTCAGTAAGTTATATTGTTATATATCACGGATTATTTCACATCAAAAACATAGAACTGAGATAAGAAATACAGATATGTGTAGAAGATATCTTTCCCCCCTTACTCTTCATTAATCATATCCTTCTCCCAGTGTTGGTTGGTCGAGATGAAGGTTCACTTAAAAAGTCAAATCTGCAGAAACACATTTCATCTTCAAAGCTCATCATCATTTTTTTTGTACGTCATGTAAAATTGTAATTTCTAAAGTATTTCACAACTACTTATATCAGTGAAGTGTGACAGTGTTTATACTTCCATTTGACTCGCAGGGGAGTAAACAAAGTAGACATGAACTCTAAAGTAAAGTTCTTCAAAGTTGAATCAAAGTGCAGCTCTTCAGTAAATGTTCTTAAATGTTAATATTTTAACCTAACACACATGTGCCTACTTGTTTTCACTTGTTTTTACATTTTTTGACATATTTATGTACAGATGTGATATCTCATCAGCCTTGGGTGAGATTACGCTGTACATTCCAACATGTGTGATATGAAGGTTTGCCCATAGGGAATGAATTCTATATAAACTCTTTTGACTCGTTACGCCACAGAGCCTCTTATTGATGTGTTAGACTTACCATAGCTCTTCTGTGCCGTATGCAACAAGATTGTTTGTCCATGTCACTCAGAGCAACAGCACGCTTTTATTCTGTCTCTTGTGTCCCATAAGGAGAGCATGATGCCTTTTGCTCATTCTTTAGACTGTGTGTGTGTGTGTGTGTGTGTGTGTGTGTGTGTGTGTGTGTGTGTGTGCGTGCGTGCGTGCGTGCGTGCGTGCGTGCGTGCGTGTGTGTGGACTGTTAAGGTGCTACCACACTGTCTGCTCTCTGTCAGCATCGCTTCCCTTGGGCATCAGTGTTTTCCTCACAGCTCCACTCGGCTTTAACAACATGCCTCCGCAGAGGGCGTTGAGACCCTGAATAACAACAGCAGTTGTAATTGTATTTGTGTGATTGTGTTGAAGCGTGTGTGTTCACTGAGAGAAAGAGTGTAGTTTGTTTGTGTTTTTTCCTTGGTTCCATGTGTGTGTATGTGTGTATAGATTTACTTCCTCTCATGCGTATTTGCTCTGTGTGTGTGTGTGTGTGTGTGTGTGTGTGTGTGTGTGTGTGTGTGTGTGTGTGTGTGTGTGTGCGCTCATTTTGGAGCAGGCTTGTTCATTAGGTCTGTGGGGACGTGCGCTTTCTGCTGACTTTGTTTGGTTTAAAGCCTGAGGCTGGTACTGATCAATAGTATCCCGAACCCCACCACGTCTAAGTCCAGCTGATTGGCTCTCTGCATGGCAGGCGGCCACAGCTTTACAGCAGCGACTCAGACGTCAATATGTTACTCACATCTTTCTAGGCAGCTCTTGGACACACCCTTAATCACTCACAATGTGCATGAAAATAAGCTTGACTTCAAACTCTGAAGATACTAAGAATGCATTGTTTTCTATTTTATTTTGTGTGCAAAAAAAAGCAACATCAAAGGAAATCGTATTACCGCATGATGTACAAGGTATTGGAAAGCCAAACCAACAGCTATGATTTCTAGGTGACAGCTAACTACCAATTAAGCATCCAGGAATATCGTCTTCAGAATAGTGTTAAGTTTTTGTTTCTATAAAAAGTCAAGACAAAGCACATTGTGTGTTTCTGTGTGGGTGTCTATCTGCACTGATAACTGCATTATGTGAGGCATTTAAGTAGACAAGGATTCAAGGTTCAGTAAGACAGATATGAACTCACCTTTGTATTTCTCTCAGCCAATCATCAATATTTCCTCCTATTGTTTTTCTCCACTTTGTCTCTGGAGGTGCAGGAATCCCTCTAAAACCCAAATTGGTCCTTCAATTTAGAAAAATCAAACCTGGTGATCACACACAGTGATAATAGATAGATGCATGCTAACCCGTGTGTCCATGCTCTCCACAGGTCTGGACGACTGTCTCCAGCAGTACGTGAAGAGTTTCGAACGGGAGCAAATGGGGGGAGAACAGCTGCTGCACATCACCCATCAGGAGCTGGAGGAGCTGGGTGTCACCAGAATAGGACATCAAGAGCTCATCCTGGAAGCTGTCGACCTCCTCTGTGCTCTGGTCAGTCAGCCGCTGTCACTTACTGAAGCTGTAAATCATGCTCTGGGAGGGGGGCGTGTTAGGATTGTGTAAGATTTAGTAAAGGGTCGTTTCGTGTTTATTTTTGCTGTTCTTTTTTACGATCTCATTTTCTTTTTGAGTGTGATTTATACAATTAATGAGTTTTACTTTAATCCGTCTTACAATCTAATATATATCGGACTTTTTACAGAACACTCCGGTCACAAATAAATCGATGGCTTACATGCCAAAAACATATTTTATTCCCTACAACTATCACTTTCCATTAGGGCAGTTTCTGACATGAATGGGTGATGAACCCATTATCGTTGTTCGGCACATGGATATCAGTTCAGGACATGGTCCATTTCCAAGAGTAAGGCTGAAGTTTAGACCTTATCATTCAGGCAGTTTTTTGCTACAGCTGTTTTAGGTTTTGTGCCAAAAATCTAAGATGTCTAATGAAAAAAAACGTTTTTGCTTTTGATGCTAAAAGTCATGGATCATATTCAGCTTAGTTATTTTATTTCAAACCACACTCAGCCCCAGCATCCGCCATTAGACCAGCATCAGTATTGAGTCGTAATTTAATGTATGAACATCCATCCATCCATCCATTCATTATCTATTCCGCTTTTCCCGTACGGGGTCGCAGGGGGCTGGAGCCGATCCCAGCTGTCATTGGGCGAGAAGTGGAGTATACCCTGGACTGTTCACCAGTCAATCACAGAGCTGACATATAGAGACAGACAACCAGCCATACTACTATAGAGTCCCCAATTAACCTTACCAGCATGTCTCTGGACTGTGGGAGGGCGCCTGGAGAGAACCCACGCATGCACAGGGAGAACATGCAAACTCCACACAGAGAGGCCCTTTTCTGAACCTCCTCAGCACTAACCACTGCACCACTGTGCAGCCATTATGTACGAACAAGTAATTAACATTAGTGTAATTAAAGAAAAACCTGTGTGGTTCCCCAAAATTCTAAGAATACATTTCTTTTTGGATGAAGACATTTTCACAGGTAGAAGGCTTTATATATGTATGTGGTTGTTTATTTTCCCCGGCCAGTAATTGATATCAACTAAAGAAATGGCTAGAGAAGTCATTTTGTTCCTACTTTGTGTGTACTTCCTCGGTCACTGCTGACTGTCTGTGCTGTGGCCATGCTCAGGATTAGGGATTTAGGGGGAATTAGGTGCTACTCTCCCAGAGCGAGATAGATAGAGAGGGAGGTAGAGAGAGGGAGGAAGAGGAAGTAAAAGTGAGAGGGAAAAGAGAGAGAGTATGTAGAAAGAGTATGCAGGATGCATCTTATCTCCCAGGCACACATGGCTGGATTAGTTGGGGCTGTTTAAATGTGTGAGAGAGTGTGTGTGGGCGCCCCATGCTTGTTTGTTTGTGTGTGTGTGTGTGTGTGTGTGTGTGTGTGTGTGTGTGTGTGTGTGTGTGTGTGTGTGTGTGTGTGTGTGTGTGTGTGTGTGTGTGTGTGTGTGTGTGTGTGTGTATGTGTGTGTGTGTGTGTGTGTGTGTGTGTGTGTGTGTGTGTGTGTGTGCTAATCAGCATCTCTCCTCATTCAAACGTTCCAGCATTGGGGTGAGTGTCCCAGAGCAGCAATCTCCATATGTTTCTGCACACACATAAACACACCACACATATGTAGGGATTCCAGGTCCACAAGATGTGTCCCTCACACTGCTGCTAGGCGTCATATCTGTGTTACACCTCAAGTTTTACCCTTTGTAGTTTGAGCTATCTTTCCTATTATCAAGATTCACTCTACACTCGACAAGCTGATTGGTGAGATGTGTTTGAGTGGTTTGGAAACACGTTAGCAGTTGGAGAAAAATCATGAGCCAATCGTAAAAGGTTTACAGTAAATCCTTACTCGGCTGATTAAATTTGAAAGGAATTTCCAGGTCAGCAGAAAAATATCAACCAAACTGTCATCAATCATCAATTAAAGCTTGCCTTCATCTGGACCTATGCCAAACTTCCTATAGGTTTTGTGTATTCTAACAATGTTCATGGGCAGAGTTAAGTTGACTATTTGTTTCTATTTTGGGTAAATTCCCTCTGACTTAAAGGCAGGGTTGGTCATTTTCTCCAGATAGACTTTTTAAGATTGTGGTTGAAATTGTCTTTAGGTCCTGACAGAAGTTAATAACTCATGTTCTCTGAAAAAGGAACTAAGAAAATCTGTCATCTGTAGCAGTTGTAAGCCTGGAAAAACTTTGACCAATGTCTGCAATGAGGAACCAATCTGATGAACCAATCAGACGCCTCCCTGTCTCCCTGTCACCGATGACAGAGTTTATTCTGTGAGTTTGTCGATAGCTGTTGTGAGTAGTAAAATCGTCAAGTGATGGGCGTGGCTTATGAGGGAGCACAGAGGGGAGGGGGTGGGTGTAGACGGAGCACTGAGGGAATGCTACTTTCAAAATCATGCTAGTTTTCAGAAAATACCAACCCTGCCTTTAATAGAGCGCCACAGGAATGAGTCCTAAAACCCGGAAGTAAGTTAGCATTTGAGCGCCATGGGGTCTAACAGTTTTGAATGGGTTTGTGGTTAGTCTGTGGTTAACACAAGTTTAAGAGATGTTGCTGTTTTGATAGACCACATAAACTACGTTAGGTAATACCTCCACTTGTGAAGTGGAAAGTTTTTACGCGTCTTTAAAAAGGCGGTTGCTAACAAGTGGCTAAATGTGACTACAGTGGTTGTCGGGGACATTAAACGTCATCACGCCGGAGACAGAGGGCGGGAACTCTCTCAGTAGTCGGAGATGTCTCCTGTAGGTTTAATCTTTAGGTTAAGGTGAATATTATGTTAGTAAACTATTTATTAAGATATGTGGATTAGTTTATCGGAGATCGTCTGAAGCATAACGGTAGTGACATCACAATCATCCGACCGTGGTGTAGTTCGCTTGTAGCATAACGTTAGCTTTTTACTTCTGTCGGCCGCATTAACGCTTCAAACATCAGAAAAATGATGTTCATCTGTGAAGATTTTCCGTGTTAATAAAAATACGTCATATGGATTGTTCTCTATTGTTGGCCGTTTTAAAACTAATCATGCCGCTGCTCATTTTAGATTACTTGAACTTTGTTGTAACTTTGTTGAATTGCATCGTTCTGAGACCACACACACTGTTTTTTGGAGTAAAACGTTTCATAATCAATAGGAAAGACGTCCAAAACTTTAAAAAAGAGACCCAAGTTATAATAAGACAGAATTATGCTTTAAGGTTGCCTCAGGGAAAAGCAAATCTCAACCGTCCTCCTCTCATTAAGTGTACTCTCCAGACAACAACAAAAGTGTAGCCCTATAGTACCTGCGGATATTGTGAATATTTTAAAAGTTCAGTATGGGATGGTTAACCGTTGTCAGCAATATAAGCCATCATGTGGAGAGTAAAACCCGGCTCCCCTGGCTCAACCGTTATGCTTTTCTGGTCCTTCTGCAGTTAAAATGGGGAGCTTCTGTAACCCTGGATCAATGCAAGTTCCAAGCGCTGACTGGGCTTTAAGTCTCGTTGTAAATGTGGAAAGTCCCTTCTTTAAGGTCTATACAGTCATGTTTTTGCCCCTAGCAACTATGCTAAGTAGGTTTCAGGGGGGTTCAGAGATTTGACAGCTGAATGTGCTGAGGAACAGGAATAACTTGAGAACAAAATGTTGCTCAAGCCAAAATCTGGATTGAATACGTTCACAATGACATTAACATAAATGTATTATAAAAAAGAAGTTAAAAAGCATTTTACTCTGTAAAAAATACACAAGAGATCTCAAAATAGCCCCTTTATTTCTCAGATATTCAGAGTCTGTAGCAAAACTGCAATTAATTGCAATAATATATAATAATAATAATAATATAATATTACCTTTTAAACCTTATATGGTATAAGCAGATAAATACTACAGCTTCTTTCAGACACAATTATTTTATTTATCATGTGTCTAACTGGCTGCAGCTAAATGTGATCATATCATGTATCTTATCGCAACGCATTGTATCTGGCATAACCTGGCTGAGTGGAGGACAGTAGCAAGATGTAAAACTCAAATTCTAATTACTGGTTATGCCTTTCTGTATCTTGTATCATAATGTATCATACAGACTGTAACTGTATCTGCACCATAAGAATTAGCAGATACATCTTATCTTGTCTTATGTTATCTTGGTTTCTCTTGTCCTATCATATTTTATCATACATGACATCGTGTTGTATTGTATAATATTGTAGCTGGCATTTCCTGGCTGAGCACTGGCTATGCCTATTTGTTAAATATATCATACAGGTTGTTACTTCATATGCACCATCAGAATTGGCTGACACAATTTAAAAAAAAAGAGTACTTTTCTATACTTAAAGGTTCTGTTTAAGGACAACTTCTTTTTTCTAGGCCTTTCTTGTTCTTCCTCTTAGGTCTTTCAATAAGTTCCATTTAAAAACCAAGTCCACTGTCCTTCAACTAGAGTGGGTCAGACTT
Organism: Labrus mixtus; assembly: GCF_963584025.1. Classification (NCBI taxonomy): domain Eukaryota; kingdom Metazoa; phylum Chordata; class Actinopteri; order Labriformes; family Labridae; genus Labrus; species Labrus mixtus. Next base: position 26,386,160 of record NC_083621.1, read on the forward strand.
TATACCACTTATTTATCTTCCTTTGCTCCGATGGTACAAGCTGAATGACATCATTCCTAAATAACAGTTGGCTAAAGGCACAGATACAACCTGTACAGCTCAACAGTCACACAAACACTTTCACATCTATCAGGAATTTAGTATTTTTAATCAGTGTAATGTTTGGACCAAACAGAGTGAACCCGAGGAACTGGAGGAAAACCCATTAAGACTGTCAGGATGTTCGGCCTCTTTGTCAAATCCTCTTACAATACAAATAAGTCTTAAGCAAGTCTGAACTTAAAATATGTTGGCATCATTTCATTATGATAATTAACTGTTTTATGTTTGGAATCTGTCCCAATTCTCCTCTTGTTCTGCTTTTGTTCTGGGAAAGTGATTCATGCTGTCATCTTGTCCTTTCATGCATATTAGTCAGCTTTCTATGTTGGTTTCTATCAAGTGCTATCCTGTCTGACTCAAACTTGATTTCTCAAATCCTCTTGGTTATGTAAAAGTTATTAAATAGTTGGTCATCATTTCTATTCTAAATCCTTTTCATCTATATTTGAACGTGAATGCTAATCAGACGGGAGTACTTCTGTTCCTGATAAGAAAGCATTAGTGAGCGTTGAATGTAAAGTTACATTATGTCCCCAGAAAGTGCTGTGTTGATGCTTTTTTTTACAATTGTCTCTGATTGGCCTAGAAAAACTAATGTCAATGTTTCATCAGTCTCATTAAAACATTTGTGCCAAACAAATCAAAACATGTAAAAAGCCCTGTTATATGCATTATGTGGAAAAAGGCAGTGCTTTGTTTGTGAACACTAAGTGGAAGAGAATTGTAGCTGAATGTGTGTAATGTTTAAAAAATAAAACCTGCTGCAAGAAAACACTCATCATCATCATACAAAAATCATATTCCTGAGTTCAGCACAGATCCTCCAAGCTGAAAGCACGACACTCATAGTCTATATATACTGTACTTAATGATGTTAGACCCTGTCCATTTTGGTGCAAGCTGTCTACAAAAGCTGACCGAGCAGTGAAGCAACGGTGAAGAATGCTTTACTTTAGCAAAGAAAAGGATTAGAGGGTGAAGTCTTCTTTTTATAATCAAAGTATTTCATAAACGATGTCTGAATGTGAATCTGTGAACAATGGTAGCAATATCAGCATAGAGAAGAGGCCACTCCACACATGGCTGCTATGGCAACCACATCGACTTGAAGGTGGAGGGGTGGTTGCTCTAATGGCATCGCCCTCTTACTGTATTGATTTGACACACACAGGCACACATATGCACGCATTGCTCAAATTATTTTTTCTCCGTTTCTCCACACACACGCTCAAAGTCATTCAGACGGCCGACACAGGGCATTATTCCCTCACTTCATCTCAGCTCTCTGTCCCCCGGAGAGAGAGACGCACAGATCGAATCATAGGACAGGCTAATTACAGCTGTGCAAACATGTACACTCTTGTTTCATGTATACATCTACATTCACACAGAATACAGAAGATTATACAGAAAACAGAGTATGCATGACCCAGTTTCAGTGATATTCATTGCTGGGTGCTCTCTCTTTCTCCCTCTCCCTCTTGTCTTCTGCCTCTTTAGTTCCTCAATTCTCCCCCCCCCCCCCCCCCCCCCCACCTATCTTTCTCTCTCCATCGCCACTGTGAAACCCTCTCTCCTTTGTAGTCACTGCGGTCGTGACTGTGTAGAAAAGATCTAGAGGCAGAGGAGGAATAGATATGTCTAGCTAAGCCTGTGCATCTCACTATACAGGGATGTGTATGTGTGTGTTTGTATGTGCATGTAGCCTTTGTGTCAGCAGGAATCAGGCTCTGTCAGGCAAGACATGACTGTAGGTGCCTTGGGACACTGAGCAATGTGGCTCAGTGGGTCTGTTTGTGCATGTGTGTGTGTGTGTGTGTGTGTGTGTGTGTGTGTGTGTGTGTGTGTGTGTGTGTGTGTGTGTGTGTGTGTGTGTGTGTGTGTGTGTGTGTGTGTTTATTTAAAAGGGTCACAGTGCAGTAATGGGAAACTCAATAGGCCTAGTATTCTTATTTTGTGAAGAGAGTTGCTGTTCTGTCAAAATTTGAAGGCTTTTTCAGAAAAAGTCATTAAAATTTCAGTTCACTTTGCTCAAAATAACTACTTACTGTGTAGTAAGGTTAGATGTGTTTTTTCTGTTCAACCTAACAAACCAGTGGAACAACATTTTTTGGGGACAGATAAAAGCACATATGTGCAACATAATCTGTAAACATTGAAATGATATTGCAGTTGACATCTGTTCCTTTTAGAACTTCATTAACAAGACTGTCATGTGAAGAGTAATATATCTCATGTGTGAAGTATCAGACGAGAAGCATGGAGGTTATTAGCTTAACTTAGAACAGAGACTAGCAGCAGGGGGAGACAGCTAGCTGTGCTAGCTCAAAAAGGTAAAACATGTATGTTTTACTTGTTTGGCTCATACACCGACAGAAACGTCAAGATGTGTTCTGGTGTAACATTTTTTTAAAAGACTATTTTTGGGGTCTTTTTGCCTTTATTAGATATGACAGCTTGAGAGAGACAGGGAATATGGGGAGAAAGAGTGGAGGATGACATGCGCAGAGTAGCATTAGGTCCAGAAATTGAATTGAGACCAGTGCAACATGGACTATAGCTTCTGTACTCGGAGCATTCGCTCTAACATCCGAGCTAAGCTGGCGCCCTGTGGTGTAACATTTCTTGATGTAGCGTAAAGTGACTGTCTTGAATCTCAATGTCACAATGAGTTAGCCAGGTGTGTTAGCTTCACTGGTCCTGTTGTTACTTACAGTACCACAATCAGTAGTTGAAACAACTTTCTTTGTTTAGAAAATATAGTGTTAAAGTGTTGAATTTTGGAACAAAACATTAATCTTAATAAAGTACTGGTGAGAGTCTAGCTAGCTGTTTCTCACAGCTTTTAGTCTTGAGGCTAAACACTTACTAATTCCAGCTCAGTAGGACTTGACACACAGATGTGAGAGTTCTTCTTTACTCTTTAATATTTTACCTGTAACCTTTTCTTTGACCTATGATACAACAATTATCTGCAACAAGTTACCTTAAAACTATAATTTACAACACAAGGCACAGCCTGTGTATCAAAAACAGCATGTTAGCAGATCAGCAGTAGATGCTACAAGAGAGAACTACAAGAGATGTTTTCTAGCAGAGTAGGTCACACGTGACACAGTCATTGTAGTTAAATAATGGGTGAAAAAATACTCTGGGAGCATTGATTACAATACGAGCCTATACTCCTAGTCACTCTTAAACCAGAGAATAAAGACTGAATAGGTGTCTGAAGGTCTCCTGGGTTCCTTTTAGAAACTCTGATTAATATTCTGCGATTTCACTTCTAAACAGAATCTATTTGTTTGTCCTCTAGAACTACGGCCTCGAGACAGAGAATCTCCGGACGTTGTCCCACAAGCTCAATGCTTCAGCGAAAAACCTCCAGAACTTCATCCTGGGTCGGCGGAGGGGTGGACACTACGATGGACGAGCGTCTCGGAGGTTACCCAATGACTTCCTCACCTCGGTGGTCGATCTGATAGGAGCAGCCAAGAACCTGCTAGCCTGGCTGGACAGGTAGGGACTATACCTCAGTTAGTCAAATGAATTTAGGAATTGGTTAATTCAAGTTCAACCAATAAAGAATGTTGCAAAAAATAAACACATACAAATTAAATTGTAATGAACAACCAGTTACTACTGCATAAGAGCTGTACATTATTTACTGTTGGAATAAATGTTTTCAACCATCATCCATGCAGGCTGATGATGACTTACTTTATCTTCACATATTTTAATATTCTGAGGATTGTTAAAAGGTGCAAAATGTGCTTATTTTCCTTCTTTCTGAGCGTTAGAAGATGAATTCCACATTATATCTGTTGATTAAGTATTAAGCTTCAACAAGACGCATCTTAGCTTTGCCTAGCACCATTTGTGAGCTAGCAAAGCCAGCAAGCTCACTGTCAGATAGACATGAGAGTGGTATTGATCTTTGACCCTCTTCACCACTGTAGTGGATACCAGAACAAATGATTTCCTAGATGTAAAAACCGGCCATGTTGTGTACTGTTATGGTGAGGTTTTTGAACAGCTGATGGAACCGTATGTAGCTGAGGACAAATACAAATAAAGTTACGACGAGCTCGAGTAGATCCCTTGGCTTCACAGCCTCCTGGCCATGATAGAAAGGCAAATATTGTTGTTTGTCTTTATCACCTGCTCCTGCGCTCTGTGTGGAGCACAGAACAGATTTTATTTCTCTCTTTCTCTTGTCCTATCACGGCTTTAGATCACACTGTTAGCAAATAAATGAAATGAGCAGAATATCCTACAAACACAAACATGATAGAAAGATAGAATATGATGTGCTCATATTCATTTAAATACAATTCCACCCTTAAGAAAGACATTATCCAATTTCTGATCCCTCACTGGCAGGAGAAGTTGATACAGAACAGCACCAACGTTTTGAATGAGATCATGTCCAGTCGTTTATCAGACGTTTAACCGATGTTCAATTTATCTTCAATGGTTTCACATGTATTAGCCTGATCATAAACTCTTTCTCTTTTTTCTTTTGTGTCTGTTTCAGGTCTCCGTTTGCCAGTGTGACAGAGTATTCATTACTGAAGAACAACATTGTGCAGCTCTGCCTAGAATTAACAACCATTGTACAACAGGTACTTACACACACATGATGCCTGCATGCATCACACAGTCATCATTGATTCAGCTTGTTGGTGGTCTGAAGCTCATTTCCAAAGATTAGATCATGAGTTCAACATGTGTCAACTGCCACAGGCTATTTGCAGCATGGCTGACGGGACCTGCAGCTCTCAGTAACACCCTTAGGCAGAGTGCTCATTGACTCATCCTGTGTTTAACGTATGGTCACTGATGGAGAATGAACCATGGGTCTTTTTGTCCCTTCATTTCCTGTCCTCTATCTGCTCCCCCTCTGGCTCTCTCCCTCATGTTGATTCACCACATTTCGACACACATATACACTCTTACAAAATAAAACTGGAGCTACATGCATACACACTCTGATATTGTAGAAATCTCATTGTTTGGACAGAAACTATGCCTGTTCTCCTGGACCCCGTCCATGTCCTCCCTGTAAGAGCTGCTTAGAGAGTATCAGAGTTGGGTTTGTATGTGTGCCCAGAGTGAATCCTGGAGGCGCATAGATAACACCCATTCCCTCTTGCAAGGGCCAAAGGAGAGGGAGGAGGAAGGGGCCACTGTAGGGCCACAATGGGCCAAATAAACATGTGGTTGCCAGGTTGCAGCGAGACAGACAAAGGTGGCAGCGAAACCCGCAATAATGCATCAAACAGATGAATTAGCTGCTACCATGCACATCTGGTGGATTCAGTGGGCTGCTTTCCCAGAAATAGATTAACTATCAGCTATCGTTAAATAACAATCTGTCATGTTCAAATAATGTCGTTTCTAAATCCTGCGGTGGTTCATGGAGCTCCAGGCTGCAGAATAGATCCAGAACTAGTCAATCCAGTATTTAAGTCTGCCTAGATTATGAAGTACTGTTCATAATGTGGAAAGTTAGAAATTAAATACCTGACCATTGATGTTCGCCTTGAAAAGGAAGTCATCTATTTTTTTTCCTGTTGGACAATTTTCCATCTCTCCTGGTTGTTATATTTGGAGGAGATATTTGAGCTTGTGTCTGGATGTTCACATTGATGCTCGAACCCCTCTCATGTTTTATTCTATTTTTCTGTCTTCTCTGCTTGACAGGATTGCACTGTGTATGAGACGGAGAATAAGATCCTCCATGTGGTAAGTTTATTTAAAAATACATTTGTGCTACAACTATATCTAATCTTAGCTTGAACTGACTTTTTCACTCTCATGCCAAGAGTTCAATACCAAGATTCAATACATCTATTTTATCTGTATATTAAATAGTAACAGACGCTTTGCTATAGAGGTCTGGAAATGTAAAGAAATAGCCAGACTGGTACTGCATGAAGACAACAACATTAACTTCCTGGATTGAAACTGTTCTTCTAAGTTCTTGTCTCCATACAAAACATACAAAACATAACAAAAACTGAAATGTTTATAACTAACTTCAGACAGAACCATCTGAGCCTTTTCCACTGACTCTGCTGAGCTAAGCTAAGCTAACAGATCCCACTAAGGAGTGATATCAATCTTTTTATAAATCCCTCTGTTAAAGAGAAAACCAAATGACAAACAATTCCTTCAGTTAAATCACTGTATGGTGGGCATTTTCTTTTGTTATGTTGCTGTGATAGCACATTTTTTATAGTGTTGAAACAAATTTAAGGGAAAAAAATATCAAAGAAGAAACACATTCGAGGGATGTCTGTGAATTTCCGTATGCATTGATGGGTTTTTGTATGTATGTTAGAGTTTTGTGTATGTGTGTTTATGTGTGTGTGTGTGTGCGTGCATATGTGTGTGCGTGTGTGTGTGTGTGTGTGTGTGTGTTTGTGTGTGTGTGTGTGCGTGTGTGTGTGTGGGAATATGCAACCTAATTGTGTGTTGCATGTTAAAGTCCAAGCAAGCCTGGGGCCTTTTAAGAGCTCCAGTTTAATGTGTTGTGTGTGCGTGTGTGCAGTGTGAGTGAGTGCGTGTGTGTGTGTGTGGGTGCAGTGTGAGTGTATGTGTGGGTGCAGTGTGAGTGTCTATTTGTGTGTGTGTGTGTGTGTGTGTGTGTGTGTGTGTGTGTGTGTGTGTGTGTGTGTGTGTGTGTGTGTGTGTGTGTGTGTGTGTGTGTGTGTGTGTGTGTGTGTGTGTGTGTGTGTGCCTGCCTGTCTGCATGTATGACTGAAAACTGTCTGCGTCCTCGTGTGAAACTGAGTGAGCAGCGAGTGTCTGATCCAGACTGACAGTTGGATTTGGGACACTTCCTGCTGCCATTCAAGGTCAGGTGGAGGAAACCAAATAAAATGTTGGCAGGGGAAGTTCATCGAAAAAACATCTGGAAATGGTACACCAAGTCATAAATCCCAGCTCAGATCTTTTGTCAGAAGGCCTGAGTGATGTTCTATTAGCATTTATTTTATAAACAAGTATTATGTTGACCCCAACACAGTGCAATGTCCCCTGTGTCAACATAACTCCCCCCTTTAGCTTTTAGGTTGTTGAACTATGGCTGCTGTTTACCTTTGTTGTTAAAGGCCTGTTAATGACACATCCACATTCTTAAAATGGCTCTGCACATGTGTGTGCACACAAACACAAAAAAACCCTGACAGACTGTGGCCACACATGACTTAGTGTATAATGTGTGGGAAATTCATGTGTGAGAAAGGGAGACAGCAACAAGGGAGTGACAGAGAAGGAGGTGTTTGGTTTTAGATAATGTCTCCTCACTGATAGTTGTTACTTTGTGTTTTAGAAATGAATAAAGTGACTCGGACATTAAACCTACACAACACTAATAGGAGCGTATACATCTTCAAACTTCCGAGGCACACACACATACAAACATGGGTTGTAGCTAATGATCACAGTTGAGATTATGCCTTTTAACACTCACGTATCATGCTGTGCTCATGATGGATTCATGTTGGGTCTTTGTAAATAATGAAAGAAAGAGGACAGTCTAGATCTGCTCTTTTCATGAAGTGTCTTGAGAAAACATTTGTTATGAACTGGTGCTACACAAATAAAGATCGATTTATATTCCTCTATAAGAAGAGGTAGAGTGGACCAACTCACTGCTAAAAGACTCAAAGTGGACATTACATGCTAACTATAGCATGATAATAACAACACTACATATTATATATAACTGACTTTACATACAAAAATTGCAATGTCAATTGTTCTAAATAAGTTCTTTAAGATATTTGTTGATGAATGTCTGTCTTTAAGTTTGCACATTTCTTTGTGAAACTTGCTGTAGGCTTTTTGTGAGACTCTATATTGTAGCAGGGCATAAAAATAAATCTTACTAATTAGTAGTGTTCACCACTTGGTGAAGGTCTCGGCCTCGTCTTGGAATCTTGTCTCGGTCTCAGATTGGGTGGACCCTAGATTTTAAAGACTGGTCAAGACCACCATTGACAGGCTATTTTTCTAATACATTACTGTGATTAGAAGGGAAACGTGCCTTTTTAAAAGAACAAATAACTTCAATGAATTCATAATTAGATTTTGGACCCCCTGGTTTTTAGTGATATTTATGGTCTTGGTCTTGTCTCGGTGACACTCCACTCTCGGGTATGTCTTGATCTCGGTTAGTGTGGTCTTGACTACCAATTGGGTAGCTATCCACTAACTTACTACGTAACTGGATAATAATCACCAACTCACTGCTAAATAGATGCATAAAGCTGTTATATTTGCCACGCCTTGTGTTCTCAAGCATGTGAAAACCGCTCACCTAAAAGCCAATTACAATTCCTGAAGATGAAAAAAACAGTTTTTAGACATGGAAAATAATCTGTATTTAGGATTTTTCATCTAATTTTCATACAGCATTGTCATGTAAGCACTGGGTTTGGCCACATTTTTAATCAAGCTAACTGTGATACCATCTATACACCCACAGTTAGCTAATGCAGATTCATAACTTTCTACAGGGGAACTAAAAATATCTACTAGCTAACTTAAAATTTAAAACTACTAGCTGACTAATAAGCAACTAGCCAATTATTAGAAAATGTAGGGATGGTAAATATTTTGTGTATAAACACATTTTTTTTAGTTATTTAGACTGTAGTGACCAAAAACATGACAATGATATCTTCTTTACAGAAGTCAAAAGTAGAAATACATCGATCTGCTACAGCATTCATACGATGCTTTAGTGTTATTGCATTGCTTACATCAAATCATATAAAAAATTTCCTTTTGATACCTCAAAATAATTTGCTCAGATTACTTATTTTATAACTATCATACTTATGGAATTCTTGTACAATAACTAGTAAGCAGAATATTTCTTAAATACTTTTACAGATTTTCTTTATAAACACAAGACTTGCTGGAGTTTATTCACATGGTGCTGTTGGCAGTTTGAAATAAGTAACGTGTGTTTGTATTTTGATGGACACAGACACACAGTATAAGGAGAGTATGTCCAGCATCCATTCTGCACACACACTGTTTAATGCTCAGGTCAGCGCTGCCTTTGCTACTGTAATGGTAGTCATACGTTTGTCAGCTTCTTCTCAATAATGCAAAACTCACTGCTACTCTGCTCTCCTCCAGACTCGGGGCCTGCAGCGATC
>NC_083621.1:26400437-26445437 GCF_963584025.1 Labrus mixtus
GGAGACTCTGAATCGAGCTGCTGAAGAGGGGAAGATGGATACACTCAACTATCAAACTCTCTGTCAACATCTCAGCTGATAAGTTTATCTAGCAAGACTCCATATTCAAAAATTAGATTAGTGTGAGTATTGAACAAATTCCATTACATTATGGAATCATTATGTAGGCCTAACCCACGTCTTTAGCTACAGCGCTGCCTTCATGTCTATGCATGAGCTTCTGTTTGAGAACCACTTCAAAACAGAGCTCCCGCTTTTTTTAAGCTCGGCTTCTCTTTTGAGGTAAATGTGGAATTTGCTCAAAAACAAACTGATTGTTTGAAGAGGCAACATAATTATGTGGAGGTAATAGCATCTGGGAAAATAATGAAGACCCACGGGAATAGAAAAAAAAAGAAACCCTCCTCAGCAGCAGTTTATGTTCTATTATTATTGTTTTTTGGTAGGTTTCCCTGTTCCCTCTCTGTTATCTGCATATTTGCATAACAGAAGCGTTTTTAAAGTGGCCTGGTTAGGTTGCTGTTTTGCTGTCTATGTGCTCCGTCCACTTTTGTGTTGGATGTTACGAGAGTGGAGAAGTTATGAAGGCACAGTTCAGTTCACTCACAGGTCATCATCATTTCCTGTATTAAAATGAAGTTTCTGTCGAACGCTGGGTGATGCTTGTACCCATGAATTACCTGAGTCTGCAGGGAAAAGGCTTTGAGAATTTAGACATATTTTTGAAGGACTAGTTTTTCATTTTGGGAAATGTGCGTTTGGCTTTTTCGCAGGGAACCCATCAGTAATAATAATTTTATAAATTAAAGCCTCTCCATGAGCAACAGATACATTTTTGTGTCTTCTGATGAAGCCATCACTTTTTTGATTAGCACTAAAAATGACTTTGGCCAAGACTTAATTTTCCATGTGTCGCTCAATGTTTACAGTCTGACTAAGAACTTTGAGAATTGCTTAAGGGTTAGCTTAGCTTAGCATAGGGACTATAGAAGCACGGGAGAAACTGTACACCTGATTATAAGTTGATCAAGAAATAGGAAACATATGGAGCTATTATTGTGGCAAAACAATTTGAAAATGCAAACACAGATCGGCTAATGTGTAAAAAGATACGCAAATGCAGATGGCAGAAAAGTGAGCTTTTTTTTGCTAGCTATTTTACGTGACATGCAGACAGATTTCTTTAAGGAGAGCTTGTTTTATACACAGCCCTGTTTTGTAACTCATAAATAAGACGGTTGTAAATGTTATTTTATGAATGAAGGTTGTCCTGCTGAGTGGTAGTGTGTCCTTGTTGTACTCCCTTTTGGTTTTAGTGGCCTAAGCAGGACACAACATAAAGCATTAGCTCATGTCTGTGACGCTCTTGTTGACGCTGACTGAACCCAGACATTTAAAAAACCAGCCAAACAGAACAGGAAACATGCCACAAAAGGCTGACACAGCTGGTCATCATTATGTCAGGAATAAGGTCAGAGCAGTTCTGTCTGTGTGTTGGTGAGTGTGTGTAAGCATGGCGGCCTCTGCGGACACTTCTAGTAGCTGAGACCCGTGTAGCCAATCAATGGTCTGACGAGTGCTGTGAGCTCTGGAGACAGGCTGGCCGGAACATGAGGAAACACTGCAGTCAGCACTCCTTTCTTACTCTTCTACCATCTTGCCCTCTCCCTCGGAACTTAAAGAAAAAAAAAATGCTGACTAAGCGTTATTTTAGTATGACACCGTTGTCCGAATAGTGGTAGTGGGACAGTGTGATGCATGGTGGTGGTGTTTTGCTGTCGTGGTAAAGTGTGGGAAAAGTTTCTAATAAGTGGAATAAGTCTTGTTAGATTTGATTATGTTTCAAGTTTTTCATCTTCAAGTGCATCTGGATCAAAATACACAATGATCCCTGTAGTCGCCTTGACTTTTTGCAGTTCACTTCAACGCCCACATACTTGGTCCAATGCAAGAAAACTATTAGCTCGTTCTGTTTACTAAATAAATATTTGTACAACTGTTACTCTTAACATTCAGAGCCTAAAATGAACAGTTCTCTGTTGTTGCTGCTGTTTCGCACTGTTACCACTGTTTTTCCAACTGTGGAAATATACACATGGTGACACATGATTATGTTAATTCTCTGATGGCAGCCATACTTTTTGGACATTGCCCAAAAAGAGTCTCGGATTAGCGCCTTCAAAGGGAGGGATTGTTAGACATTTGAAGGGATTTATCGAACAGGGAATTTTCCCATCAAGACTTTCAGACCTGAAAATAATTTGTAGGTAAAAGATTGTTATTGTGATCTTAAACAATTAGTATCATGTGGGAGCTGTAGACTATGACTGATACATCCCGGACCATAACTGGAGACTTCTCTCAGCTGTCTTTGCAAAAATAAATAAATAATGAACAGTAGGTAGAGGTATTGGAGACAGGGGGGGTCATGACCCCTTGTGTGGTGGTTTGTAGTAACAGTTTAGGAGTCTACATGTGCTTGGTGGTTTTCCTCAGAGAGGACGGGGAGATGCCCACGCTGCATCATGAACGGAGACAGGTGTGTAGTGGTGGCAGTTTGGTAGCCCAGTGTGTGTGCTCCTCAGGTGGGCTGGCAGCTGAAGAATCTGGTCAACGCTCTGAGAGAGGACCCGTGCGGAGTCATCCTCACGCTGAAGAAAAGGCCCCAGAATACCCTGAGCTCAACTCCGGCTCTGCTCAGGAACGTCCGCTGGAAACCTCTGGGCCTGCAGGTAAACCGGCAACACATGGACGCTGTGCGGCGAGTTGTGACACAATGCTCTCCTAACATGACTGTTTTTGAAGCAAAGAAAATTGCAATGTGTCTACTCTCATATGTGCATACTACCTGTGCTTACAGTTAGGGGTTGGAGGTAGGAAGATATTTTACTCTGTACAGTAAGATGTGTTGTATCTCTTTCTTTATCTTCGGTTCACTCTCAACTCTTTTTCCCGCTGCCCACGCTCTCCTTTCTTCTACCAGTATTTTGAAAAACAAAAGTTCCTGTTTGACCTTCCATCAATACTCCTATTGAGTATTTTTGCAGCCTGCCGTTCTGCTGGCACAGCTCAAAGCCATTCACAAATGCGTTGGTTGCTCCACCGCCACCTTAAATGAACTTGTGCTTACAAAAAGCATACATTTTTAGATCTTAGTCGTATGAATGATTTAAATGGTGTAATATGACCTGATCGTTCTGCCACCGAGGTAGTGTGCAGGCTCAGTGAAAGTACCAGTCCACTCTCTCTCTCTCTCATATCTATAAGACCTCAGCACTGAGACATCGACCTTTGCCCTTATGGACATCTCCTTTCCACCAGAGAGTCCATTTACAATCTAGTATTTATCTCAAATGTTGGATCCTTGTTTTAAGGGCTTACAGCTCAGAGTAGATGTACAAATGATGTACAAATGTACAAATTTCACTCAAGGGCAAATACTATTTAAATCCCTCTCTCACTCTGAGCAATTTTTTTTTGTGCGCATTGAACATAGTTGTGCGAGGCGGACAGAGGAGTGAGGCGAGGGCTAATCTGATGCTGCCTGAGTGCTTTGTGCAGCAGCAACTGTCTTGTGTCTACACATCTGTGAGCTTATAAATGCAGTGTGTAGCTGTACACTACACGTGCATGTTCACTTGTGCTTCTGTGTTGTCATGAAGGTTTGGCTAATATGATTTCAATATAATTGTCTAGAAACCATTAAAACCCCTGTAATAACCATAGAGCCTTTTTAGCAACATCATTACCATCTCTGTCTGTAATGAGGTTTCTGCCTTGTTGGATCAGCACTCTAAGTTTGTTTCCATGAGCTTATTGTTACATTGACTGTGTGTGCGCAACAGCAGAGGATTGTAGGAATTTTACCCTGATGGTTCTGCTCAGGCACGAATGCACCGTGAGCGCCGAGATCAGAGCGCAGAGATATCTGTGGGAGAAAGGAAGAAAGGAATGTTTTAGATTTGTTCTCTCTCAGAAAGACTGGAGCTCTTAATTATTCATAAGTAACTACAGGCAGCTCCACTGGCTCCGAAACAAGAGCCGCTACTCAGCAAATACTGGAGATAATGCACTGAATCCAAAATATGCTGCTAAACAGCCTGTGGTGTGTGTGTGTGTGTGTGTGTGTGTGTGCGTGTGCGTGTGTGTGTGTGTGTGTGTGCATTTCTAAGCACATGGCCCTATGATTTGTCTAACCATTTGTGTCAAATCAAGTGTGTTTCCGTGCATACATGTGCACACATGCAGAGCGATGCATCCCTTATCTGTCCCGCTGCTCCTTTGAGAGGTGAAGGAACTGGGTCAGTGCACTTGTACTTGAATACAAACTGTATGCACACACTAACAAAAACACACACACACACACACACACACACACACACACACACACACACACACATTCAAACACATGTGCACTCCTACCTCTAAGCCTCTTTTAAGAAGATAGGTTTTTTAGTTCTGTGAAGTTCGGCCCAAATGTGGCAAATGGCTGGATTATCACTAAATCCACAAAGGCAACAGTTTATCTCGAAAAATGATCCTGTGAATCCAGCTCCAAATCCCTCCATGGCAACCTCTTTAATTCCTCTAAATAACAAAACATATCTCTCTCTGTTTCCTTTTCTATTTTTCTGTGTGTGTGTGTGTGTGTGTGTGTGTGTGTGTGTGTGTGTGTGTGTGTGTGTGTGTGTGTGTGTGTGTGTGTGTGTGTGTGTGTGTGTGTGTGTGTGTGAGTGTGTGTGTGTGTGTGTGTGTGTGTGTGTGTGTGTGCGTTTGCCTTTGTGTCTTCATGTGTGTCTGCTTTCAACGATGGAGTAAACTAAATTAAATGATCCACTCTGATAACGAGGATGCTAGCAATGATTTTGACAAAAGAGTTAGGGAACACCGTGTAGGCTTCCTGTGCTGCTCCAAAATGTGAGTGTAGGGACTCTTTGTAGGTGAGCCTGAAGGCCACATCAGCATGGGCATCACAGCTCACCTCCCCGGTCACACGTGTAACACACATGGTCGGTGACCTCGCTTTCATATCATTAGTTATATGTGAAGGTATTTAAATAAGTGCTCTGTGTGCTATTTTAGACAACTCATGTATTATTAAGGCCTGCTGCAGGGTGAGGGGTTGTAGCGCCTTTGATGTCTGCATACAGCACATTCTTTGGTCTATTTCTGTGACATTTTTGTGCCTATTGTAATGTTAGCTAATGCAACTTAAAATCCTTTCAAAGGTAAACGTTCCCCTCAAATATCTAATCCAAATGATGCTCTGTGGTCAAAATTAACAGTTTTAAAAGTGTTATTCCTCTGTGAAGCTTTTTAGTATTCAAGAACAACATTTTGGTCAATAATTAAGAAACTGCAGTTTGTCAAAAGAGTTGAGGTTAAGAGTTCAGATGTTATTATCAGTATTATTTAAAGAAACGTCTCAGGTTCTAAGTCAGAGATCCAATAGGACTTGGCTAGTGTTCAGGGTGTTCAGCATCTCCTGCACTCTTCCTTCTATCTTAATAAATCAGAATCAGGTTCAGAAGTACTTTATTAATCCCAGGGGGAAATTCTGCTGTTAAACAAAAAACAGCAGAAGGAAATAAAGAAATAATTTAAAAAGAGATAATAAAATAAGCAATAAAATAAGAACCAAGTCCCAAGTAAGATAAGATAATAAGCTGTGTACAAAGCGCAAGATAAAAACAATATTTACAATCATGAATACACACAATGAGCTGTGTTAAACAGATATTGCACGGTGTATTGATAAGGCTCAATATGAACAGAATTTGACCGGTTTGCAGACAGATTGCACCTCTACCAAAAAAGTGCACAAAAGTCTTTCAGGACAGCACACCCAAATCTCTCGTTGTCTCTGGGATCTTCTGTGGCAGCCTGGCCTCTACTGGCCTTCTAACATGTGTTACCTGTGAGTGACCTGTCAGTCTGTATTTGTTTGTTTGCCTGAAGCCACAGAAGAAGGGCCCATGATTCAGTGCAACATGTAGACCCAGTTTTGTTCATACAGTATTTGAAGCTTTAAGCCCTTTACCAGGTCAAAATATAATGTTCAGCATGTTAAAGTGTTTGCATGTGTGTAAATAAAGATGGTGGGGAGGGAGGGGGAACACCTGTGTGGGCAAGATATCAGAAGTAGATTTTGAGGTAGTTTAAAGTGGACGCAGCAGGGGTCAAATGGTTTAAGTGCTTTTTTAACAGACTGGATTTTCGCCTGCTGTGGTGGTCTTGTCTCTTGTCTTGCCCCCCCCCCCCCCCCCCCCCCCTTTTCCATGCAGGCAGCACTGTGCTGTAATCACTAAATTACTGTTTTCACTCTCAGCTCCAGTCAGCACACTGAACAGCTCCCCCACCTCGCTCTCCCTCTCCTGCACTCTCTATCTCTCTTTGTCCTATTTCCTTTGCGCTCCCTTCTTTCTCTCATGTCCCTCTCTTTCCAACTCGACTTCATTATTTATTGTTAGGCTGTCTTACTGTAAGCTGCCTTCAAAAGAGGACGACTGAGAGAGAGGGGGAAAGAGATAAAGATAGAGGCAGGGTTTTTTTTGGGGGGGGGGCGGGGTGCTGAGGGATGGGGAGCAGAGGATGGAAAGTTTGGAATATGAAATGAATTTGCCCCCTAATGCACTGCTGATGAAATGATGAAACGCTGGGCTTCCTTAATGAGAACGCTGCCCACCTCGTCATCGCTCAGGCTCCGTCTCTGTTTATCCATTCTGTCCACACTCCTCTCTAAAATGGAGCTTCCTCCTCAGACATACAGTAAAACATCCCATTTTTCAAAATCTGAAAAGCTTCTTCCACTGGGAGAAATCTCTTGGCATGATCTGCATTTGTCCCTCCAGCTGTTCCGACTGAAAACAAACATCACACACTTGAAATCTGGACTGAATTTCCATGACATCAGAGGAAAAAGGCACCCTGTCCTCATGGAGGACCCGATGACTAAATGAAACGACATGTCCTTGAGTCAAGCTGAGGTAGGAAGAGGAGGCCATGCTATCTTTCCTCTGTCCTCTCCTTCTCCTGTAGAGCGAGAGAGAGGGGAGAGGGGGTGAGGATAGAGGAATAGCGAGAAGTGGAGAGGAGAGGTTGTCATGGGAACAGACATGGAGAGCCCTGTGTGAGTGAAGAGAGTTGAAACAAAATGACAGAATAGAGAAGGGATTGAACGTGGGAAAAGGCTGCACAGTCAGACAGATATATTTTTAAAAAAAAGACAACACACAAAACACAGCAGCTCAGTGAAAACAACTCGTGTTTGTGATTCAGTGTTTAAACGAGTACAAGAAAGAAAGCTCAAATAAAAGCTTTTCTTTCCTTGTAACACCATAAACTGTGTTTGTTTGTTTTTCTGTGAGGCAGAAAAAATGAGTCCTAAACCATCCTCAAATTAAAGTTGAGGGAAAAAAAAGGTGCTAAAATAGAGATTTGTCTCTCCCTTCAGCCTGTCCCGACCAGCCCAACCAGCACCTCCCCTACACCCGGTGGGACTTTGGGGATGTCCAAGATGGACGCCCCGAGCATGCAGGACGTTTACATCCTCTCTCCCGTCTCTGGACTCTACAGCACCAGGTCAGACACTCTCCTCACACAGACGTTTGATGATGGTGATTACGCTGATTATCACGATCCTGCTTGATGACTGTAATGACGGCGCTGATGACAGAGATGATGACAACGCTGCTCTCCTCAGGGAGGAGATGGGTCTGATGTCATGTGACGACATCAGCCGCTACAGCGTGAGCTCCCAGTCCGGCTCCAAAGGCTCCGAGGCCGTCAGCTACTACCTGGACCAAGACAGCGGTCAGTTCTTCTCCCTGCTGGAGGGAGACGGACCACCGGGGCCTGACTATGACAGGGGCCGGAATACAGGGGTTCGCCGGCGTGACAAGACCCCCACCCATGGTGAGATAGAGAGTGCAGCTCCACAGTATGCATGGGGCAGTAAAGGCCCCTGGTCTCCAGTTTGTTTAATGTGAGCATGTTCTATCCCACCAGTTTTTTTTGTTATCACCTTTTTCTCCAAGCTCCTCCTCATGTGTTCATCACTCCACCCCCATGGCTCTGCTTCTTTGTGTCCTTATGTTGCGTCACACGTCCTGAAACACTTACCACATGCCAAAGGGTCAGTCCAAACACACTGTCTCCTGCTCCCTGTCTGCCCCACCACCTGTGTCAACCTTTTCAAAGAGAGCCTCCCAGACATCCTGTGCCGTCTCGGGAGAATCTCAAGGGGCCTATGATGTGCAAAGCAAGGGTAATGTGGCCGGCCGAAAATGTAAAACTGATATAGAGGGGCCTGCTAGCTCAAGTCCATTTATACAGAAGTTTGTCAGTGGAGTAGAGCTCAACACATCTGGATTTAAAACCACATTAAAGGCTCTGCTAATTCATGTTTGTGGTACTCATCGTGGCCAATTAGCTTCTTTTAGCCCATGGTTTTGGCAAACTTTGCTACCATTAACACTTTTCATTCAGAACAGGTGTTTTAATAGAAAATGCTGAGACACAGTGACCATGCACTTTCTAGCTTTTAAACAGATCAGCTGTGCAGATACTCTGCCGAAGAACCCCATATTCCCCTCAAGAGCTGGTGGTGAAAAAGAGTTAAAAAGAAAGTGTATCTTGGGGCGCCGGTGGCCAAGTGGTTAGATAACTCGCCCCATGTACAGAGATGTAGTCCTCAAAGCGGGTGGCCGGGGTTTCAAATCCCACATGTGGCTGCCTTCCCGCATATAGTTAGCCACTCTCTCTGTCACCCCGATTTCCAACTCCATTCACTGTCCTGTCTGTCTGATGGAGGCATAAAAAGCCCAAAAAACACAGACTTACAATGAAAATGTATCTGAAGCTTGCATGTATACGGCTGCCACGAACACAAACATGGCCGTAAACAAAATGTTTCTCTGTGTAAATGAAGTTTAAATGGGCAATTGTTCACCATAACACATTTAATCAACAATCTGACAAAAGAATTTCCGCTTACTTTGCTTCTGCACAAGCCTAACTAAATCAACTAATGAGGCTTTGAAGATCATTTTTAAACCATTTACTCTTATCCTCTCTTTTTACTTCGTTAGAACACAGTTTGTAATACATTTTTGGATTTGCAGTCCAGGAAATCAAATCTTAAACTCTACTTGAATTGGAGAAAAATGAAGAAGATACAGTTTTAACTCGAAGCTATCTCCATCAACAATCAATTCATACTGATTTGTTACCACTTGAAACATTTTATACAAACCTATAGCCTTTCTTAGAACGGTTGTTTGTTTTTTTTACCCAGAATGCACTTTATATATTTATATATTGTAGGGGCCCAGATTTTTCTAATTTACCAACTGTAAACAGAGCACTAAATTGATGCTATAACCTTATCGTATGGCCATGTCACATTTGCCTTGCTTTTCGTAGTGGTCCCTTGAGGCTCTTCTGTTCCTCCCCCCTCACCTGCACACACTGTCTCACCTGTCCTCCCCTCCAGCTGTCTCCCACGATGTCTCTCAGACAACGCCTTCCTGCGACACCCCCCCCTTCCTTCCCCCCCTAGCAAACTCTCTGATTGCTGATTGGTTGTTCCAGGTGATCTCAGGCCTGTTTCCATGCCCCCTGAATATAACTGGATGACCGAGCCCAAGGAACCCAGCATGGGCAAGAGAGGGAGCCGAGGTACACACACACAAACACATACGCACTCAAAAAAAAAACCCTCTCACACTTACTAAAACGGGTCAGACTGGTTCTTTGCCTCGCTCCATACTCTGCTCAACGCATTTCAGCTCATCCTCTGGTTCTCCATGGTGGTGTGGTTTTGTGAGGATACATATCTGTCAGGTATGTATCTGACAGAGCGACAAACAAACATAAATGCAAGGAAATTGCATTTATATAGCTGCTCTGGAAATGAGGGTATTTCTATGTGACCAATTCTAACCAGCTTCAACGTTTTGCGTTGAGACTCGATCTGTATTCAACCGACGTTCTTTCACTCTACCATCAGAAAGTCCATGAATAACATTAAGGCACAATACTACTGTCGGTTGTCTGCCTTCCTCCTTCTTCCTCCTTTTCTCTAAATCACTTCCTAGTCTTGACTTTTAAGTATATGAATAATAACCAAATCATGTGCGAAGCTTTTTCTTTCCGGGGCCGAAGTGGAATGAAACTGTGACTGACAGGATTTAGATTATTTAACATAATCAATGCAAACAGATTAGCTGTATGTCCCTCGATGTGGATCCATAACAGATACTGCAGATCTGCTGCTCTTTTATCCCTTTCTCTAGGTTTTTTATTTATTTACGAGGGTCTTTTCACCCTCATCTGTTTCTACTCTAGGCTTTCTACCTCGACTCCCCCCCCCCCCCCCCCAGAGCTTTTCCACCTTCTGTCATCCGTCCTGTTGATCCTGTCCATCCTCTAACTGCTCCGTCCCTCTGCACTCCCCTTTAACCCCACAGATTCAGACAATTCCCTGCTGCGTTACCTTAGTGACGACAAGATCCTGGTGATAGAGGAGGAGCCCGAGGGTCCTGGCAGGGAGAGCCGGAGGGATTCCACCAGACGCTCTCGTCGCAAGAGTCGCAATCCAAGCAGCCCGAGCTTTCCCATCAGCCCCTCCATGCTGTCTTCAACCCTGCGCCTAGACCAGCCCCCTGATGCTTTGCCTGTATGTACACAGTCTTCTATTTTAAACATAAACATACCTGCTCATATCTGTTGTCTGAGTTATTCAAAATGTACTTATAAAAAGGTGTGTTGTTCTGCAACTTAATACGGTATATAACACAGATTAATAATGATTCATTAAGCTCTGTTAAATGTTCAATTCAGTAAAAGAAGAAGATTTTATACTAAATATAACACATTTGTCATTTGAAAAAGCAGATGTGCTTGTCTGGCAGAAGTCTGGCCCCTGTGGCTGAAACATAATCATATATGACCTCTTCAGTTTGTAAACACTGGAGCATCAATGCATCGTTAGCATGTTGCTGTTGTAGCATCTGAACCTAGTTTTAACAACTTGAAGTTCAAAGTTCTGCTTCACAATTGTCTTGTTAGGGATTTTTTTTCTCAGTTTCCTTTACTTTTGAAATATAAATGTATTCTTCTATTCTTGTCGGTTATTAAAATTTAATCATCATTCGAGATGCTAAAAGGAGCAATCTCTCTTTTTTCAAGAGCCAACAACTTACGGCCATTTATAATGAGACAGGATTAATTGCATTTTGTAAGAGGTGTAAAAGCTTAAAAAGAGTAACCTTTAAAATAATGTGCGACTTTTTGATCCAGTAGATGTCGAAAACAAACTGCTGTTTGGCCACACCTCCGCTGTTCTGAAGCCTCCGCTCTCCTCCAGCGGCGCACCTCCAACCCCTATCTACTCGCGTTGACACAAAGGAGTTATCAATTAGAACGCACCATAATTAAGCATAATTAAGCGCTAGCGGCGGACAAAATTGTCCTTTGCTCGAGAAGCAATTGCCTGTGGCCTGCATTGTTGTGTTAGCATGCTAATGTTAGCACACTTTGGTTAGCTCGTAGCTTCATATTACACATAAATTGACACAGAATGACTGTGATCTAAAGACACTTGTATTACATCCAAAAAAGCAGTGAGTTTGTTCTTCTTCTTTTCTCTTGTCCTTGACTAAAACAGATTTATACTCAAGGCCGTCTTGTCCACATAAACATGATGTAAACATGGCTCTGACAACAGCACAGCCAGTGGGACTCAAGCCTCTCACTCATTGTAGACAGTCATGACTCAGAGACACATTTACAGAGTATATACTTGATTTCTGCTGTATTTATGTGTAAAATGTTGCACTTTCTCCCTTTAACATTATGTGTCATTACAATCTTGACCTGGTGTAAAAATATTTAGTAAAAAGTAGGATAAATCCCGTAATATATTGGAGTAGTAGAACATTATCACCATTTTCATTGAAAACAACAATTAGTCAGAATGTATCTTATGTCATATACTGGATAGAGTTGTCACTTGGGATTGTCGTGCTTAAAGTACATTTTCTCACATATTTTACCTTATCAGAGTAAGACAAGCACATTGAAAACATTTACAATGATTCAGTTGAATGCAGGTATCTCAGTAAGTTATGACAGTGGTACCACTAGCCGGCTGCTCAACACCGGCTCATGGCAGCAAATGCAATTCAGAAAAAGAGGGTAGTTATACACGCACATCACATATAGGTGCAGGGCAGTGCAAAGACAGCAGACTGAGGAAGAAGATATGCCTGCACACTTGCCATCATGACCAGAGGTCTTCTTCAGGGGATAATATTTGAAAGGTCAAAAATGATCCCCTGAAGAAGACCTGTGGTCGACACGTTGTGATTGTGATGGAATAAAAGCTTTTTGTGGCATTTGAGCAAGTGTGAAGGTATATCTCCTCCTCAGTCAGCAAATGTAATTAAGCCATCAGTCATATCACTATTTACAACCGTGCTTAAGGACAAGTCTAAATGCCCGTTTTGTAGAAGGTCTCTTAGTGGCTCTTAAAGTAACGTCAAGGCCTTAATCCTGATTGTCTCACTTAGCGAAGTTACCTCACTCCCCCACTGCCTTTTACAACTTCCTCCATCTCATTGTTTATTCCTGTGTCCTCTTTGTGGTTGACAGATAGGATAGGTCATGGTGTTCACAGAGTCACACATTGGTGTGTGTGTGTGTGTGTGTGTGTGTGTGTGTGTGTGTGTGTGTGTGTGTGTGTGTGTGTGTGTGTGTGTGTGTGTGTGTGTGTGTGTGTGTGTGTGTGTGTGTTAGATAGAGGAGACAAAGGAGAGTCAGGATGATCAGTGTCATTGCATGGCTGCCAGCTTCACAAATTATGAGAATGACAGAGACACGCCCCTCACTAACTTCTCTCTCTCTCTCACACACACACACACACACACACACACACACACACACACACACACACACCCACCCACACACACTCACACACACAAGTGCATTTGTATGCTGGGTATCCATCTCACGACTCATCCTAACTCATCCTATTATCCCCATCTCCTCAGATACGCCTGAGTCTAAGTGGGAGTTTATTTTGGACAAACACACACACACACACACACACACACACACACACACACACACACACACGCACATACACACACAAGCAAACACGTACCCCTGTGAGCAGGTGTATGACTCAGCATCAGCCGGACCAATTACAAGCACGATGGACAGACTGTGCTTAAAACACGGCGCACGCAAAGACACACACGCATACACAGCGTGCTAACAGCTAAGCTAACACAGCCCTCTCTTACCCTCCCAGCTGTGTGCTCAACATGATGGTGACTCATACCTACTCGGTGGCACATGAAGTACACTATTTAACACTAACAAGCATAGGCTATCCTTAATGACCTGCTTGTTTTCTATCACTCATTCACTCCATCCGGTCATTTTCTATTAACACAATACACCAACATGTTAGCCAAAGCACATTGTTTCATCTCTTTGTCATGTTGTCAGTGGACACTGTACAATGACTTCAGGATCATCCCAAGCAACACAATCATTTCATGACATCTGGACCTCTGACCCTCCCCTAAGTCCTCAGATCAATGACCTCTGAATATCTAATCTAAGGATTTTGATATTTTGATATTGTTTCAGTCAGAGACGGGTCTGTGGGGGATTAAAAAGATCAGGTGTGAAGCTGTCTTAACGATAGACACTATCTGAAAATAAATAGTAATACTTTTTTATAGTCTTTAGTTTAAATGGATTTTTTTAAATTCAGTATACTACATCAGATCACAAGTCTATGCAACAACAAATAAATACATTTTCAGTTTAAACTGCCCCTAGTTGTAAAGGCTTGATTCAATAGTCCTTAAACATCCTATGACATGGGTGCCATAGCGTAGTGGTTAGTGGGGGTGCCCTATGTACGGAGGCTGTGGGCCTGTCATACTCGCGCCCAGATTTCTGACTTTATCCAATGTCCTATATCTTAATAACGGCATACAAAGGCAAAAAATAAAAATAATAATAAATAAAAAGAGTCCTATGACATTATGGAGATATACAAAAACTTGAATGTTTGTTTCTTGCTTCTTTCTTTGCGTACTTCATCACATGAATACATTAAATCATGTAAGAGAACACTCTTGTTTTGAAAAAGTTGTCTATTCCTTTAAAAAAAACTTCTAGTATATAAAAATGTATAGTGTTACAATACAATAATTCATTTACAATTTAAGGGGCAACCAACCAGCACTTTACTTCTTTGGCACCATAGTGTATATATGTGTGAGATGTTTAAAAAAAGAAATCAAAGAAGAAATCCTGCCCGACCCTTTTAAAGGTCTATGTAGGTTTTCGATACATGTGGAAGTTAAGTTATGAAACCACAGAATGGGGAACTGGTTTAGCTCAGTTGGATCAGGTGCACCATGTTTACAGGCCACAGTGCTCGTCACGCTGGTCCGGGGTTCGACTGCCGGTCCTGATGCCATTTGCTGCATATCATCCTCCCCTCTCTCTCCCCATATTTCCAGTCTATCTTCATCTGTCCTATCAAATACTGAATAGAGCCCAAAAAAACAAGCTTAAAAGAGAAACCACAGAACATATATATTTTAAGCAGTGGCCTACATGCACACACAGAATATGTTAACTACCAGCCTACCCTTCGTGATGTGTTTTTTTTTAGGAGCACATTAAATTAATCTTTTTTCATTGTGTCTTTCAGCGAGGTGCAGACACGCTGCGAGCTGACACAACAGACAGGTGAGTACTGGGTTAGTGCTCGTTTGTGGTTTAACCACATGCATGTGATTGATGGAAAAAGTGGTGTGCGGTTCCATTCTATCCTGTCTGTCCTCATGCAGGTACTCTGGCTCAGGAAGCTCAGGAGGGGCCTCCATGAGGAAGGTAGGACAGTAGACAGGGCTACAAGGCTGTCTTTGTATTCTCTTGGATTTTTATAGATAGATTCATAATAACACTATTTTTCAAACATAGCTGTTAATCAAATACATTTGATTTAAACTCAAACCCCTTTATATTGTAATAAGAGAGACTTTAGTGTTTGGTTGATCAGTCTACCAAACACATCCACTGCTACAGGGACATTGTGTCCAAATAAAAGCAAAACACATCGTACAGCCAGACATGGATGAGATAGATACCTGAGAATAAATCCATTCAGGACTGTTATAATTAAATAAAACATAACAGTCGGTTGAGGTAAATCGGTTTCCATATTTAGGTTACTGTGACACAGGAAGCTGTCTTAGGCTTTATCTTCTGCAAAGCACAGTCGGTGGTAGCACACCGCGAGTCAGCTCAGTAGACTATAAACAGAAATGTATCAGGCTTTGTTACCTAGATAAATATCCAGCAGGTGTATATGGCTGTAGTGATCTTCATACATTCAGACACTTAGCCTTCTAGCATTAGCTTCTTGGAGATGCATCAGCTAATGTCAAACATAGGTGTATTTGCACACACATTCAATACACAAATTCAGTTTTAAAACAAGATTATAAAGCTTTAAAAGAAGATGTGTAGCACTCCTCTTCTTGCAAATGAAAATGTTAATTCATTAGCATTAAAGGAGAACTAGTTGTTGTCTGACCAGAACCTTATGTTGGGCATTGTAAGATTTTATGTAAGCTAACTTTAGCTAATGTTAGCTAACTACAGATTTCATCAGCAGTGTCTTTTTACTCAGACTGAGGATGATGTAAGTTCCTGTACCAAAAACCTTGGACCTGCATTACATTGTCTAAAATTGTTCAAAGTCCAAGCTAAGCTGATACAGCTCATTCCTTTTCTTACATCACTGTGCTTTCAGTCTCTGTGGCAGACAGCTTTTAGATTTCCATCACAGGTTGTAGGTAGGTCACTTCCTGGCTGAAGCAGTTTTATCATTGTGATCCGTCTGTGCCTGTAATCCTGTGATCCTGATAAAAATAAAAAATAAGCCAAACACTTAGAGTGAACTTACTGCAACCTCTCTTTGTGCATCAACATCGACCCAGAAAGTTGGTTTGAGTTTGTTTGAGCTGATGTGTTTTCTTTCTTTCTCTCTTCCCCTCTAGTCTTTCCATTACACATCTCTAAGAACGAAAACCAAAAAGCGAAGTAAAGGTAAACATGTTAAATCGTTATCTTTGTATCTTCTTGTGTAACATCTTTACCGTTCTACCAGTGTACTTGTACTCTTATGGCTCCAGAAAGAGCAAACCTTACCTCAAAAATGATCTCTGTCTAAACATTTGAATACTTAAGATAAGCCTGAGAGACTTTAGGTGTTATATGACTGAGAGCATGACAGCGTTTAAACTTATCAAAAGGTGAGTTAAATGGTGAGCTAGATGTGTGTTAAATGTAGCTGGGTCAATAATATTGCAGTTTGGGAAGTGAAGGGAAATAAATTATTTATCATCAAAGCGGAGAAGAGTGCTTATTAGCTAACATTAGCAAGTTAACATTAGCTAATGTTAGTTTCAGGATCACTGTCAGCTGTCACATTCAGTCAGTAGTCTAGGTCACTTATGTTAAAGTTCCCATATTCTTCTTTTTCTGGTTTTATATGCTCTTTAGTGTGTTTTTCAAGTGTCCTGTGCATGTTTAGACACATCTATGTGCAAAAATTCTGCGGAAACGCGGCTTCTCCTACGTCCTCCTGTTAGCTGTAGCATTAGCTGCATGTAACGCTCGGTTCTAGCCCCCCTCGAAAAAAATTTGTCAGTGCGACGTCTTGTCAGTGTGAGATCACTGATCTAAGTCCATTGGCTCGTTGTGGCAAGCCCAGCAGCTCATGTTGAAATTTCCGAGACGCGTGCTGAGCAACTGACCAATAACGACAGAGCGGATCGGCAGACCAATCAGAGCAGACTTGGCCCACGTGGGGTCTAACAGTGTGGGCTCAACAGAGCGTAGCTGACAGACTCAGAGCGGAGAGGGAGCAAGGAGGAGCAGTACATGAAAACAGACACTTTTTTCGGACTTATATTGTGAACGTACAAAAGTAGGTACATAGATTAAATATATGAACCCCAAAAAGGGCATAATATGGGCTCTTTAATTTAAAGGCAGGACTATTCTGCTCAAGTTAACACAAAAGTTTTATGATAGAATGAGGAGTTTTGTTTCTCAGATGGGTTTCTGTAGGAGAACAATCTGAGAACAGTCTAGTCGCTGGTTAGTGCACCAAATTGAAAAATAATACAAAGTAAAACTTTTTTAAGTCATGTAGGCTACAACTCTGAGTTTGGCAACTTCTCTGTAACATGCAGCAGTAGGAAGCCTTTCTTGCCGGCCAGGTTAAGTGTGAATACAATGAATAATACTACACCAGCACAATAGAATATGTCATTTCTCATTTTCTTGCAAGAAAACGGCCACACCTAATGTTTTTTTCTGATGCTACTGCACACTTTAAAATAGTCCAGACACTCATATTAAGTCTGTAGGTGCCTTACTGAGGCTATTAAAAACATGAATTCTTTAACTTCTCTCCATTCCTTTCCAAACTAAAATTACTTTCAGTATTGACTTGGTCTTTTCCTCCTTCTGAAGGTTCCCTCACTAGTGCCAGTCGGAGGAGAATCTCCTGTAAGGACCTGGGACACGGTGACTGTGAGGGCTGGCTGTGGAAGAAGAAGGATGCTAAAGGCTACTTCACACAGAAATGGAGGAAGTACTGGTTCATCCTCAAAGAGTCCTGCCTCTACTGGTACACCAACCAAAATGTAAGGACAACTTTTAAAATCCTCTAGTTGTCTTAAGACAGAATCTACAACACTTTTCCTTGATGAAACAAAACGATTGTACAACTTCTAGATATGAACACTAATGTTGTAGACAAAGATCTTTTCTTAACGCAGAGTATTCCCGGTGTGTAAAAACAGCTGAATAATGTCTCCTATTTACCTCTGAATGGAGCTTTTTCTTTTTTAAACTTTATTTCAACAATTAAACTTGAGCACAAAACATCTTGTGTGTCCAAAGAAGTGTTTTGTTTACACAAGATGGCAGACTACATTTTGAAAGAAGATTTACATGAAATAAATAACTTGAAATAGAAGTTAAAAACTTAAAATTTAATTAAAACATCTTGTCGAGGATACAGAAGCTAATAGCTTTGTGTTGTTCAATTAGAAATAAAGGGGCTCCGGTAGTGTAGTGGTTAGTGCGTACGCCCCGTGTACAGAAACCACAGTCCTCCAAGCGGACGGCCCGGGTTAGAATCTGACCTGTGGCTCCTTTTCCCACTCTCTTTCTCTTTCCCCCAATTTTCTGATTCTATCCACTGTCCTATCTCTAAAATAAGAAATATAGAAGAAATGTGTAGACTCATGTGGACAGTCAGCTAATATGTGAATTTCTTAAATATATATAACTAATTTGGATTTGGGAAAATAAAATGTGGTCAAAATAATGTTCAGGTGAATCAAATAGAACAGTGAACAGAAGTTTCTGTCAGATCTAGTTAATCCAAATTACTGAATGGAGCGCTCTCAGGATATAGAAATATTCTGGACGATTTCATCAGGATGTCCTTGACTTCAATTAGAGATTTTAAATATTTTTTAGCAATTTAAAAAAAAAATTGCTTGACAGATGACGGCATTTTACATCTCTAAAGACAGATGCAGTTGAGTGTCATTATGAGAGTAGTATGATCTAGTTTGAGCGTTAGGATTTTATCAAAAGGAAACAAACAAAGTCAACACTTTCACCCTGATGAAAATAATTCAAGAAAACTTTTTCAAGATACTTTTTTTAAGCAGCTAATTTTTTCATCTTTTTTTTAAGCTAACTCTGAAACTTTATTGCTGGATAACTTATCTCATGATGAGATATTTTGTATAAAGTGATTAATCTGTGAGGAAGATTTTAAAGTGAGAGCATTATCTGGGGAATCCATTCAGTTCTGTGTTTCATTTCAGTCTGTTTGATGTGATCTCACCTTTCCTGTACGTCTTCTTTCTGCCTTTATAATAATAAGTCTTCATCAAATGAACATTCTTGTGATTGATCTGACAATTCTTTTCTTTGGTCTACCTTTTGGTCTATAAAGCATCAGTACAGAGAAAGAAAATGTCCGTCAAAAATGTGAAGGACCTGAGGTGATATCATCAAATTTCCTGTTTTGTCAGCAACAATCTAAAAACCAAAGATAATCCAAGATGTAGTTTGGATTTTAGGACCAACTGATGCGTATCTGTAGTGTTGTAGTCAAGACCAGACCAACCCGAGACCAAGATATACCTGAGACCAGAGTACTCCGAGACCAAGACAAGACCAAGACATTTAGGTATCGATACCAAGACAAGACCAAGTCCAAGGCAGGGTGAGACCGAGACAAGACCAAGAAATTTAGGTATCGGGACCAAGTCAAGACCAATACCAAGGAAGGGTGAGACCGAGACAAAGCCAAGACCATAAAAATCCCTGAAAAATGATCTTGTGTGTGGGGGCGTGTCACTCACTTAGACTGTAACACGGGGAAGGTTACGACCGTAACCGGTGGATAAAAATCTAATAATTAATTCATTTAAGTAATTTGTTCTTTTAAAAAGAGGCGTTTTCCTTATAATCACAGTAATGATGTGGTGAAATAACATTTCATTGGTGGTCTTAACCGGTCTTGATTTAAAATCTGGAGTGCGTTCAAAGACAAGACCGAGTAAAAATGCTTTCCATTCTGAGACAAGGCCGAGACCTTCAAAAAGAGGTCTCAAGACCAAGACTGATTTTGAGTACTTCAACACTAGTTATCTGAATATTTTGAATGAATGAAGAAAAGAAGAAAACTTACACTGACAATGTAATGTTATTTAATGTAAACGTCACTGAGATTTCAGCATTGAACGCCGTGTCTCCTCTCTATCTTTTTAACGTCAGGCTGTTGAAGGACTATATTTTCTGCCAGTGTAAACAACATACGCTGCTTTCATATGCTTGACTTGACTATTGCTATCTCTTATAAAATTGGTATATCAGTACGTGTGACATTTTGTTCCCGGTGTTGATGATATGCCATCACTCTCCATCTGTCTGTGCCTGCAGGATGAGAAAGCTGAGGGCTTCATCAGCCTCCCAGAGTTCAGAATAGACCGAGCCATAGAGTGCAGACGGAAATTGTGAGTGTCCCTCACATGTCGCTGAAATTACTAATCAAGCACATTAGCCCTCACCCACACGACATGAAACACAAGCGCACTGTGCACACACAAACACACTAATCAAACTTTCCTCCCCGACTAACTGCAGTGCCTTCAAAGCCTGTCATCCCAAAATCAAGAGCTTCTTCTTCGCCACAGATTGTCTGGAGGAAATGAACAGGTGAGCGGGGGGGGGGGGGGGGGGGTGTCTCTGTGAGTCTCTGAGTGTGTTTTCGTGTCTTAATGTGGACAATCAGATGCTCGGGACGTCACGTGTTCTTTCATGAATATTTTAACTGAGTAAACCAAGTTTACACAAGGCAACAGCCCACACAACACAGTGCATGAATAAGGCATGAACCCAGCCCTCCCTGTGTGTGGTACTGTGTGTGTATTTGTGTCAGAGTGCGTGTGTGCATGTGTGTCACATGAGTGTCTGTGAGAGAGGGAGTAGTGCTATCTGATGAGCTCTAATTATCCACACCTCTCCTCAATAACGTGGAGAGATAATTGCTGTAGAGTAATTAACCAGCTATATTTGACTTCCATACAGCACATGTAGGTTCATGTGTGAAGGGGCTGCTGCACACAACTTAATGTGCGTTTGTAATTACAAGTGTGTGTGAAAAGGGAAAAGGGGGGTGTTGGGCATCTGAAAAAAACCAACAACCTGTCTACTTGATGTTTCACAGTTTATTCTTGCTCTTACATATAAATTGTGTTACATTATGGGGTGCTTGTTTTGCTCAGTTGTTTGAGCAGGCGCTGCAGGTATACAGTAAGTCCTTGACGCACTGGTCCTGAGTTCAGCTCCGGATCCAACGCTATTCTGTACATGTCATCATTCCCAACTCTCTCTGCCGATAGCTGTCCTGTCCAAATTAAAGCAGATAGACCCCCACCCATCCACCCACCAAAAAAGTGTTCAATTTTACAGTTTCCACTGTGGGAAATAAGTATTGGAAGAAAGCTCAGAAAAAGCTCACAATATACTTTACTGTACTTTAAGCCCTACTCCAATGGTTCTTGTGCCACTGGAAAAAAATACTCAAAAGTATGGAGTCTTTTTTTAAGATAGCTGAAGAAAAGCTCAAACATATGTAAGTTCCTGAGTTCCTTTAAAGATTTAAAAAGATTGAAGTACATTTAGAAAATAGCTTAGAACACCAAATGGCCTGTATAGATGGACATATCCTCAGCAGCCATGCTGAAAATGGATTCCGAGGAGAAGGCAAACTGATGATTAAAAAGACTTAAAGTGGACATATTATGAAAAATCCACTTTTGTTGTTGAACATATATTTGGGTAACCTGAGTGTCTACTGACCCACAAAATGTGAAATAAACCCATCCAGTCCTTTGTTTGTGGTCTGCATAAGTTTTACAACACAGAGAAAAATGCTCTGTTTCAAAATGTGCTCTCCTTGTGATGTCACAGTGGGATTCTGATAAAAGCAATACCCTCCCCTCCCCTGGTATCTCCACTCATGGACTCCACCTCCAGCTTAGAACAAAACTTTTGAGCAGATTTGCCATTTTTATTCTCACTACAGAGGAGTGATGTCTACCAGGAAAACTCAGGGGGGTCATTGCATTTAAAGAGACACACACACCAAAACGGAGCATTCTGAGAGAGCTGGTTTATACAGGGTCACAAACCTCCTCTGGTGCTTGATTCATGTTATATTTTGACCAAAGCACAGCATAGATGTTTCATTTAGACCACAGGGGACTGTTTGAAAAGGGGTATAATATGTCCTCTTTAAAGAAGGCAGGAAATTGTTTTATTTGTCTTTTATTCCGAGTAAATCCCATGAAAACAAAAAAAAAACTGGCACCTCTTGAAACCAGCTGACTTCCTTTCCCTGTGTTTAACTTTTAGACCTTTTTCATTCGGATTAAGGTTTAATAATTTAAAATGGGACAGTGAGGTTGAGATTGATGTCTTTTTTTTTGAAGAACAAAACCTAAATAAGAAGTTGGAAATACATGCTTTTGAACTTTTTCAAGCTGCAGAATAAAACGTTATCCTATAATATGTTAGTTACTTTCAATAGGATACAATTCCTAGTTATGCATTTCCTGTTCCTCACTTACTGACTGAGCCTCTATTCTTAGTAAAACCTTATTATTAGGTGTCTGCAGAGAGTCACAGGACGAGGATTCTGCTCTGGAGATGGACTAAGGAATGGGAAAAGACAAGCGGCATGAAATTCACTGATGAGAGAGAAGAGAAGATTGTTCTCTCTTGTTCATCATTCATCTTTCTAATTAACTCAACCCTTTCTCTCCTCATCAGGGCAGGGCGGTAGAGTCCGTTAGATAGATATCAACTGTTCAGAGATGCCACTTAAATAATTAAAAGTAAATTTATACTGTAAGACAGGTAATTCCCTCTTTTCCAATCTTCTCTTTTCCTCATCTTTCCTCTGACACTGTCTTCCTCACTTTCCTTCTCCTGTTCTCTTTGCTTGTCTCCTATAGGTGGATGAATCGGCTTGGTCTTGCTGCCATTGGCTACACACCAGATGACAAAGTGCCACGCCCAGATGAAGGTGAGGTGGACTCACTTGACTAAAGAAAACCAACTTTGCCGTTTTGCTGATAAACTTCTAACATGTTGTGTGTGTGTGTGTGTGTGTGTGTGTGTGTGTGTGTGTGTGTGTGTGTGTGTGTGTGTGTGTGTGTGTGTGTGTGTGTGTGTGTGTGTGTGTGTGTGTGTGTGTGTTTACTCTCAAAATCAGATTACTGGAGTGAGAGCGATCAAGACGAAGTCGATGGTTCGATGACACTCAAACAGGAGGGACCCTCCTCCCTCTGTGATACTTATCACCGCACACCATCGGTAAGCAAGATAACACATACACACCCATACACGCTTACGATTTCTATTGCAGTGTTTCATTCTGATGGAATATTTTATCCCTGAAAGCCCCTTAGTTTTCAGAGCTGCAGAGACCAGAGCTACTGGCATAAATAAAACATCAGAGTGTGAGAGAATCTGGTTTGCTAAGCAGTCAACACCATCACTTCTCTGTGTTCTGCTGCCAGAACTTGTTTACAATCGGACCTCTAGGTGGCGACAGTTGCCATCACAAATCAAATCTGTAGACTATAACGCAACACAGAAATATACTTTTTTCATTCAGTCCTGAGGAATGGGAATCATTCTGTCCCAGCTGAGCAACACAACAGTCATGTCAGCCATTCTTGGAGTTTATCATTTGCCATCTCATTGCTTTTTTGCTCTCATCTCTTTGCTCTTTTTCTGCTTTTCTGCTTTTCTGTCTTCCTTTTCTTCTCCTTCTGTCTCTCCTTCCTCGCACCCCTCCTCTTTCTCCTTGTTTCGCCGGCCTTGTATCTGTGATCACATTTCACTTTTCTGTGATATTCCACTTATCCTCCTTGTCACTACTCTTCATACTAACCATCCCCGGCACACCTCACAAACCCTTTCTCCTTCAGACTAACTTCCTTCACAGTTATGACCAGTTGCCCCGCTCAGTCAGCTCCATGAGCCTCATGCGCTCCACTCCATCCCCACGTCCTCCATCATTGAGTGCCTCCACTTCCCCCATCCCTCCACAGATGGTCTCTTCCACCTCCCCTCTCCCTTTCCAGGTCAACTCCTCCAGCCCCTTCCCGGAGCCCAAGCATGGCCGACATTTCTCCAGTGAGTCCACGCACTCTCACTCCTCGGCTGAGGACCAGCGTGGAGACAGCATGGGCATGGGTACGGGCACGGGCAGCACCAGCACCCACTCATCGGGCTGCCGCTCCACCCATCGTGAGCGGCGCTCCTGGCAGGACCTCATAGAGACCCCTTTGACCAGCGCAGGGCTACACTTCCTGCAGACAGCACCGGGGGAGAGTGAATACGGAGGCCTAATGGGGAGCATGGCAGGAGACATGGGGCTGTACGGAGGCTTGGGCAGACAGGGCATGTCCCCGGAGAGACGCAGGCAGGCCACGCTGCCCGTACGGAGACACCACGCCGCAGAGAGGGACCGGGAACGAGACGGGCCCTTCCCTCTGGAGCGAGGTCCACACACACACAGTCACACACACCGACGCTCCCACAAGCAGCGCAGCCAGAGTCTGCCCAGGAACAGGGACCCGATGCCAGGAAAGCTGCTACACACCTCAGCTCATATGGAGGAGAGGAGTGAGGACGAGGAGGCCGAGAGAGAACAGGCTGTTGAGATGCTTCAGGGCGAGGAGGGTAAGAAAATAACACAAGATCTGTTGTACACTCAAATGCAGAAAACACCTACTGAGGCATACACACAGAAAGTCTATGTGGTCTTCAGAGGAATAGCATTAGAGGTGGAAAGCAAGTCTGAATTGTTGTCTTCACATTTTGGTATATTGAATTGAACAATTTGTTATCTTGGAATTAAAATGTACAGCTGAATATCTTTACTGTAATGTTAAAAAGTAAAATGTTGTACTGGGCAAAATAAGACAGGATATTGAAGGAGCAGGCTCAGAGAATAAAGTCAGTTTAGTCAATTTCAAGTCAAAGAAGTGTTCCAGAAGTACTGAAATGTTCTTAGTAAAATATAAACCTATAAAAATAATAAGGACAGAGAGCAAACCTGAGGAAGCCACAATGTGAAACACATTGTTCGCTCCAATTTTTTTACATGCATGAAACTTAAAAGTCTATCTGAACAATCCTATGTGTGCTGGATGACTGGATGACTAAATGGTAGAGTTTAAGTGCTGATATTGCAGAAAACAAGTATTAAACATAACAGTATTCCATTACATTATCTACACATATTAGTGTTTGAAGTCGTTAACATTAAACATCTAAATATATTTATTAAAGACTGGATAACTTTTTATATGTTGATTATGATCAAATCTAAACCCTAATGTGTCATCCTTGATACTTCATGGCTAATTATTTATGAAAACTGTTTGTAAACGTGACTTTAAATTAATGATGTCTTTCAAGTGTCTGCTGCTTTTATGGATCTTAGAGTAGCCAGCACAAGACATAGTTTAGAGGGTAAGGATTTTATTTAGGAGAGTTATTCACATTCTTGGCAAAAGAGAATATATTATTGGCTACCTCGGGTGAAAAAGAGGTTAAAAAAGAACATGGTCTTATTCGCTAATTTGATGACATAACACAGCTTTACATGGTGATTTGTAAAGGAAAGGGAAATTACTTCACTACTTTTTTTCCATATCAGGTCTAAAGTGCAGTTTGTAAAGGGAAAACAATGTTTACTCCAGCAGCCAATCAGCAGCAATCATCATCATTCACCAGTTAACGTCTTCTGATTAGCTTCGTAACAGTGAGGAGTGGGTCCGACTATAGGTGACCTTTATGATTCACCAGCAGTAAAAAGAAAAAAGCCCCAAAAAAGTTAGATTACTAACACAGAAAATGTTTTATAAAAAAAGCAAGTATTTTCATTTTAAAGGCTGTAATGTTTACATTTTTGCCCTTTTTGCTCAGGGCCCAAACAAATGATTTCCATCAACTGATCAATTTATCTAAACATGTTTTCTGCTTCATGCTAAACCCACGGCTGTAATTTCAAACTGTCCTTGTTGTGTCTTTCTAACAGTAAATTTGACTCTTACTGGTCCTCCCCTTGGAGTTTCAGACCTACGGGAGTTGAGAGTGGAGGGCAGAGAAAGGAGGGTGTCAGAGGGAAGGGAGCGGCGGGTGTCAGAGGGCCGCGAGCCGGAGCCCTTGGATGGGCTAGAGCAGCTTTACCGGGCCCTGGAGCAGGCCAACGTGACAGCCCTGGGAGACCCAAAACCCTGTAGCAGGCAGGACCTCCGGAGAGTTTTCACCCAGAGAGCCAGAGACCCTCTTCTCAACGACAGACTGCATCGGGTCCGGGCCCTCCGCAGCACCTTGAAGGTAGCACAAACAGAGGATTCAGGGATTTTTAAAAAAATTGGAGATGTGAGGATTAAACTTAGTAACTTCCTGGTGTCTCTTTTTTTTCCCCAGGCCAAAGAATCAGAGCTGGCAGTGATCTGTGCCCTTCTGGAGGATCCTGGCCTGTGCTCCCAGACCTTCAGAGAGTGGAAGCAGTGGCACGGCGAGCTCTACTCAGACATCTGCCAGCACAGCCCCGGCACCAACGGGCAGGACGACCTCTCCCCGCTGGCTGCACCTCTCATGACTCACACACACTCCTTCATTGAGACACATGTGTGAGGACGAGAGCAGAAGCAAAAACTGAACTGATACACACAATCACTCACACACACACACACACACACACACACACACACACACACACACACACACACACACACACACACACACACACACACAAACATGGAGCTTTACATTTGCAGAATCCTCCTGCAGCATCACGACTCTGAGCACGACCTCACACACACACACACACACACACACACACACACACACACTAACACACGTTGTAAGATGTGTAAATATCATAGAGGGAACAGTCTGAGACCTGCGTGTATGAACTTTTGATAATCCTGAGGACCCCACAGGGTGCCTATTGCATGCCTGAACAGAAAGCATTAATCTTCCTTTGTCTATGGAACTCAGCATAAACTCAACATGCTTGTCAAGCAAAATGGAAAAAGGAGACTTTTTAACATGTTTGTTCATTTCTTACTCCTTTGTTTTGCCCTGTTGATTTCAGGGGGCAGGGGGAGCTATGTAGCAGCAATACAGAGGAGAATCCTTTTCACCACAGCACTGTACTACTTTTGTACTGATGAACTTTGCACCCAGAGCCAACAGTTCTCCCCCTTTCTCTCTCTGTATCTTTTTTTTTCTTCTCTCTCTCTTACTGCATATCTCATGTATTTAATGGGACCTCACATGTTTTTTCCAGGCTGATCTGACGGGACAGTGTGGGGGAACGTTAGGGCGGTGACTTTAAAGTGTAAGACTGTGAAAGGTAGCCAGCGATACTGGTTTATCTGTTTTTTGCTGTTCCCCCGGGGAACCAATGAAATCAAGTGTTATTGAAGGAACCACTGTGCTGGCTAGATGCACACCATTACAAACTGTGAACTGTTAAAAAAAAAACCAATTGTATCTGCAAAGGGAGGCTCCTCTGATAGCATGATTCATTTGCATTATCTCTGCCTCTCTTCCTTTCTTTTCCCCTCTCACTGTTCATCTCCACCTTCTATTCTCTTCATCTCCTCCTTTGTTTACTTTCTCTCTCTCTCTAATCCTCAAAGACTTGTGTATATGTGTATACTGCTGTGTGTACTGATGTAAATGTTTGCGTTCCACTACCACTGTGATATGCTTCTAGAGGTAGCGGAGGGAAGACAGAGAGTATGTATTTGCGTGGGTGCAAACCTTTTTTTTTGTGTGCGTTTATCTTTGCTTTGTTTTTATCTTTTAACAGTGAATGCAAGAGCTAGAGAGTTCTTTTTCAATGAATCACTCACTACAAAGAATGCACTTTCTATATCTCTATATCCCATTGGCTGCATCACAGGGTCTATGTCTCATCGGCCTCTTTACCATTGCTGTTCAAAATATCAGGTAAAAGCATTTGCCGTCTCATTTTCTAAAGATTTGTGTACAGTCTACAAATATATTTAAACATAGAAGAATATATAAATCTATTTACGTTTTGTGTCATAGATATAATGTAAAGTATGATGTATTCTATGCCAAGGTTTTGCAGTGTCCCCCTCTTCACTCTGTAGACGCAGGGTGTTTAGCAGTTGAACAACTAGGAGACAAACAAACGACAACCACCATCTTCGACAGTTGATTGACAGTTTGACTATTTCTAGTGGCTATATCACAGCTGATCCTTCTCCTGGTGATGTGTTGCATGAGAAAAGGCCTGGGACTGATTTGATTGGACAGGGTAAAATATTGTGGATCATTTGTGTTCTTTTCTTTTCTTCCTCTCATGATTGCAAGATTAGACTTGTAGCGCATGATACATGCAAAACTACTGTTGAGAAATATTTTGATTTATATATGTCCATCCTTTTTTTTAATTTCTTAGATAGTGTTTGAAGACACACACTGTACAATAACTGAGGTGGTATTTTTGCTCCTTAGTTACTTGATCAAATGCAGATCCTCCTGCATGCTACCAGGAGGTTTCAATTTGATGTTTTGGTTTACAGAGGCAGACTGACACGAGTCCAAAGGCTTCAGGAATCTTACCTGAGAGAAAACAGTGCAGGTACTTTTGAAATGAAAGCTGTTTTGATATTCCCTCCAAGCATATGGTTGACACTGGGCGGTCAAAGACCTCGACACTAAATGGTCTGTAATGTCTGTGAAACTCAGATGAATCATTTCATCTGCAATATCAGGCCAAGGACTCAACGCTGCCCCCCAGTGTCCAAGACATTAACAGACATGCGTAGCACCTGCTGCATTCAGCACTATCTGTACTTATTCTTCATCGTTCTTTTCTGTAGTTCTCTCAGTGTAGGTTCAGGTTTTTTCATCATGTCACACATTGTTGTGAAATATCAAACACAGCCCACAGATATAGCTCATGCTTTTTGAATGCTTAATTCAAGAGTACCACAAAGAAACTAAATGATGCAAGCACTTTCCCTGTGCCTCCCAACCCTCTCTTTGGCAACGATGGACTGACTATACGGGCGATCCTACACACACACAGCTGTAGAAGAGTTCAAATACAGTGCTAGTCTGCAGTCCTCTCTACGTTTCTCATCTGTAACGTTGGATTCTTTTTTTTTCAACCGCTGCTCTGCTGAGCAGGCAACATACTGTAGATTAAGGAGTGCGAGTTACAATTTGTAGGCACAGACTGTGTTATCCCTCCCAGATCTTTGTGTGTGTAGACCTGCAGAAACAGGCCGAAAGGGGAGATTCCACTGTGTGTTCTTTCAGGGGTGTACACCTCATGGTACATTGCACAGGTGTGTAAGATGTAAGTTGCACTGCGACATTAAAAAAGGAACATATTGCTCTTTTTCAAGGATAATATTAGCTTACTGTTATTCTGTACATTAAACTGACTAAAGATGATATTAAAAAAGACAGAAAATGACATTTATTCTTCCTAAAGTAGCCTTTTTTGGTTTCATATATATGAATATATATTACAAAAAATACAGATTGTAAACTTAAGTTGTTAAACTTTGACTTCAATAAACTGAATCCTCTGCACTACGAGCTATGTTCGCTTTGTCTGTAACTTTTCTTGGATTTATTTTGCGTCAGCATTACTTTGTTCTCTGTGCATATTTTTCCAGGATTAAGTTTCAAATGAAGTGTAGGGATCCTTTCATAAACCAGAAGGAGATACAATATGTTCTATTTATGCAATAGCTGATATGCATATCTTAAATGTCTTGAGCAAACTGTACCCGTAGCTGCGCTCTTCAAGAGCAAGTAGAAGTTAAGCAGCCTGCCCTGCATGCACTGTTCTTCATCCACCCATTGCATCCACTCATTATACTGTACTCAATCCTGTGCTGGGTCAAAGGAAAGAGAATAGGCACTGTGCGCTTCCCTGCAGATCAACAGTCTATCACAGGGCTGACACCAATCACACTCATATTCACACTTGTGCATTATAGAGCTTCCAGATTTCAATACCTGCATGCCTTTGTGTACAGAGTATACATTTATTAGGCCTGTATGAGCAATGAAAATCATATTTGTTCTATGATGTTCTGCTGTTTTTTTATTTTTTTATTTCATAATTAAGATTAGACTGCATGACCTCCACCTCAAGCTCTGCAATGTGTCTTAACCCTGTTGAATCTACCGTGCCTCTAAGTGATCATAAAAACAATTAAAGTGCAATCAACTATGATGAAACAAAACTTATATTTTGAAAGGATGTGAACATTTCTATAAGCTCCATTTAGTGACAACCAAGAGCTTGAGGAGACCCATGTGGTCTTGGCTCCCCGGGGTAATTGCCCACCTTGCATTCTCTTGTCCATGATAAGCAATTGCACACAGAGAATTCCCAGCGGCACTTTAAACACTCAGAATTTGTTTTAAAATACGATTAAAGAAAATGAATGTAAATATTCAATTTCAATTGAATTCAATCAGATGTTCTAATCACCAGTTAAAATAAATAAAGTGAGCTTGACTGAGAACACTGTGGGATCATGCTTTGTGAGTGAGATCACCGGCTTACACCAGATAAACACCAAGCTGTTGCAGGTGCGTCTTCTGCCCACCAGGTGGCAGTAGGGTACCGTGCTTTGGACCACTCCAAGGGGTCGCCTCGCAGCCCAAAGAAGAAGGAGGAGGAGCAGGAGCAGGAGCACTGTCATGGCGGCCAAGGTGAATGCTTGACATTTCCTCTCCGTCAAAGTTTTCGTGTGTTTGAAATGTTTGTTCTCAGTTAGTTCTCGGGTGTAGGGTTAACGTCAAACACTCCGGAGCCGTAAATGTTAATCTGAGCTGATTATATTTAACACCAGGGTGCAGGAGAGAAGCCGTGCTAACTAGTGTGTCTACTGTACTAGCCCCGCTGAATGAGTGCATGCTAACAAGTCAGCGTTTTGCTATCTTAGATGACAGCCTTCAAAGAAGTACTCTCACTTTTACTGTTTGCGTCAGGTTAGCTGTTGAGCCTTTACGTACGATGACTAAATATGCATACCTGTGGTGGGAAGTGTATGAGAATATCATCATGTGCTTCTAAGCGAAACTGAGGTATATAAGGACAAGTATACAGGACAGTATATATTTGATTGTTACAGCTCCCTGTAGGCTGTTTTGTTTTTCTTGAAAAACATATGGTAGACATTAAAGATATATTAGCATCTAGCATTATACAGTCTATTTAAATGGTCTCCATTTAAACCTTGTGCACCATCAAATTGTTGAACTGTTGCATGCAAATGCTCGATTTGTCCATGCATATTGTAATACTATAACAGTGTCAATTTAAAGGGGCAAAATTGTGAAAAATCCACCTTGACAGTGTTTTTGAACATATATTCTGGTAACCTGAGTGTCTACTGACCCACAAAATGTGAAATAAACCCATCCAGTCCTTTGTTTGTGGTCTGCAGAAGTCTTACAAAATGCTCTGTTTCAAATTTGCTCTCCTTGTGATGTCACAGAGGGATTCTAGTAATAAAAATCCCCTCCCCTGAGATCTCCATCCATAGACTCCACCGCCAGCCTAGAGGAAAACTTTTGCGCAGGTCCGCCATTTTTATTCTCGCTACAGAGGAATGATGTCTACCAGGAAAACTCAGGAGGGGCTCATTACATTTAAAGAGACACACACACCAAAACAGAGCGTTCTGAGAGAGCTGGTTTATACAGGGTCACAAACCTCCTCTGGTGCTTGATTCATGTTATATTTTGACCAAAGCACAGCACAGATGTTTCATTTAGACCACAGGGGACTGGTGGAGAAGGGGGATAATATGTCCTCTTTAACATAATGACAACTTTAACAGTAATTGCTATAATAACTTCTTACTATAGCACAAGTCCATTTCTGATTTGAATGTATGACTATAGGAATTCTACCACTGTGACTGGACAACATAATTTGTGTCTATGTGCTTACAGTAGTGTATATTTTTATTGTATTCTAGTTGGTGTTAGTGGCCGTCCCGACGGTGCTGGGTATAGCCTCCATCCGGGTGTATACTGTAAGTGAAGCTCACAGAGATGGGCTCATAACCAGAGAAAAGGTATGGCTGTTAAAAATTAAAAAAAACTTCAGTATCTAATAAATTAAAGAAGTATTTGCCATTCACTGAAGTGTCTCATGTCCTAACCACATGTTAAACCCTGCCTCTATCAACAGTTGAACATCTACACCCCCCTGCCACAGTCTGCCCCGGCTCAGTTTGTTCCAGAGAGGCCGGGCTTAATTCAGAGAGGGTTGACTACAGCGAGAGAGAGCATACGGCCATTTGTCCAGACTGTTCAGGTATCAAAACTCTGCTGTGTGTATACATGTTGATAGATAATACAGTTCACAGACACTACCCCCTCACATATAACTCATTCTTTCACACCCTAAAACTGAAAGCCAAAATCCACATGAACTCTTTTGATAGTTGTTAGTAAGTGGTGTATAAATAGAACAACAGCTACAGTACATTGTTGAGGTTTGATCATGCACCTGCAGTGTTAGTTTTCCAACCCTGATTTTTGTTCCTCTTGCGGTTACAGAGCACAATCCCACGTGCTGCAAGTGCTCTGTGCAGGTACGATATTTGCAAATAGCATAGTTCAGGAGTCAGACAGGAAGTAGCGTTCATGCAGTCAACGCTGCAGGTGTTAGGTTTGCTGCAAAGAGATTTGACAGTTTGATAAAGTGACAGATGAAGGGAAAAAACTCCACACTGACTGAGATGTTTCCATGAAAGTATTTTTGTAATAGTTGGGTTCTTAATGGCTGTAGATATATATATATATTTACTGGTTTATTTTGTACTTTGTTTTGTGCTCCTGACAGGGGGCGTGTGTATCTGTGAAAACAGGAAGTGTTAATCTATACCATACAGGAGAAGGTGAGTCACCAGTAGGTACTTGAAGGCATCACATATAACTAAAGTTTTCTCCCTTAAAGTCCAAACTTTAATTACCTGTCTTCCATTCAGCTACAGAGAATTGAGACTGAAGACTGTAGTAGACTTGTTACCTCTGCAGAGTTGTTTGTACATTTGGTGCCTTAAATTCATGTATTTATACTGACACACTAAAAACAAACATTCCCCAGAGTGTATCTGTGACGGCTGTGTTTAGCCTCTTTAAATGAATGATGTATATATTCCTGCCAGTCTGTAAGTTATCATGGTAAAAATATGAACAGCCCTTACTTTACAAAATGGGAAATTTGCATTACTGCACCTTAAAAAATGCTACTATATTTTACCAACCATTAACAATACAGCTACCCATAATAATAAAGCATTAATGTCACAACTCTTACCATCAGTACTGCTAGTGTTTCAAATAATCTAACAATGTCAGACATCAGGTCAGAGTCGAGAACATTACAGGGAATACTCTCCGTCATGCTGACTGTGTTTCCCATGTTCTGTGATTCCCAGATTTGTTTTATTACTTAAAAGACCCTCCCCCGGGATTCCTTCCAAGATTTGGCACCATCACCATGGCTGGTCTGCTCGGCATGTTCTTGGCACGGAAAGGTAAAGTGCTGTCCTGTCAATACATCGTAAACACTAAGGCTGACTGGGAAACATCAGTTTGTCATCTATTACATGTGAATTAGTTTTAACAATGTAACAGAGGAAGTGAATCACTACAAATGATCATAGAGAGGCCTGTTATATCATCATCTTTCATCGTATCACCATCATATACATTGTTTTAACTTGCATATGCCAACAAACAGCTTGTGTTAGTTCTAATAAGCTATGATAGGCCATGTGTATGTGACCTTTCCAGATCCAGCAGTCCCAGAAGAATCTGTACCCCAGGGTATAATTGATGCCAACCTAAACTGAATGCCTTTCTTCATTATAAACTTTATTTCAGGCTCTCGTTTTAAGAGGGTAGCTGTTCCGACGGGCCTGATGACTGCAGGAGTTTCAGTGTGCTACCCGGCTCATGCTGTGGCTGTGCTGAAGGTAACAGATGACGTTTTTGAATGCCGACCTCTTGAAAACCAGTTACAAAAACATATTTTTACAATCATAAAATCTTTTATTCCCAAGGTGACAGGTAAGAAGGTGTACGCTGCGGGGCAGTGGAGCAGCGCTGCGGTGTCTTCACTGCTCACCTCGAAGCCTCAGGAGCCCGTCGTTATAGAAGATGCTGCCTCTCAACCACAGGTTAGCAGTCATACCTTACATTATACCAACCACATGTGCTGTGCCTGGTGAAAGATCTGAGGTTGAAACAGGGTTTGTATTTTAGAAAGAAGTTGTGTTTTTCTTTGATATTTTGTGCATGCACGCCTCTGCTCAGTGTCTCCATATGGTTCAGACAGCCTACCAACTTCAACATTATTTTTCCCCCGGCGATTAGTTTTGCATCAAATGGAAAAAAAAAGTACAAAATACATGTAGAACCATGCCATGCCTCCTTGAGGTTCATTACAAACTGTAAAGCTTGGACTCCCCGTTGTGAGTTTGTACTGCTCTGAAGACCCTGAGGATCATACACTGGTACAACTCTG
The DNA here is from genome assembly GCF_963584025.1 of Labrus mixtus. Classification (NCBI taxonomy): domain Eukaryota; kingdom Metazoa; phylum Chordata; class Actinopteri; order Labriformes; family Labridae; genus Labrus; species Labrus mixtus. Next base: position 26,434,717 of record NC_083621.1, read on the forward strand.
TTCCCAGACTATCAATGTGTTTTTATCGCAGAAAAGTACTGAAGTATATTCTTTTGCGTTCTCAGGACCTCTTCATGCTCTCTGTCCCAAACACTCGGACAGAAATAAGAAAATGGCTTTGGGCATATTCTGCACCCTGAGCCTGGAATCTGTTGCAGAATAACTTAAATGTTTTTATATCTCAAATTAAAGACTTGGAATCAGATTCTATCCATGTTTTTGTAACCAGAAGATTAAGGAGTGTGACTGTAAGCAGTTAGTTTTGAATGAAAGGTAATGCAAGGGAGGTTCTGTGACTAAATTAAGCAGTGTTACACAGATATTGGTTACTCTCTTCCCACAAGTGATTACCGCTCTACACTTACTCAAATCATCCAAAAGGTTCAAAGTAGTCTTTGAGACTTTTCCCTTTAATAGTCATTGTTTGTGTTGATGCCTTCTTTGTGTGCCTCGTGTCTACGTGTTTTATGGAGGTAGTAGGTATTGGTTTTGAAGTAAAAACTTAAACAGTTGTTAAATTCATTGTCTAAGCTACATTTTCTAGGCTGCGTAGACTTAATAAAATGGAAATGACAGCAAGGACATAAACATTTAAATACTGATATAAGCTAACAACTAGTGTTTTTCTATTCAGTCAGAGTAGAGATAGAAGAGATGGAGTTTTCAATCCCACATGTCCGATGTGTCCTTGGGCAAGACACTTAACCCAAAGTTGCTCCCGCTGCTTCGACGGCGGCGTTTAAATGTGTATGAATGGGATAAACTAATTCTGATGGACTCTTTCATAGCTGCCTCTGCCTTCAGTGTGTGAATGTGTAGCTGTGACATGGGGTCTATAAAGTGCTTTGAGTCAGAGGACAAGAAAAATTGCTGTACAAGCTCAAGTCAATTTACCATCTACTATTCCTTGACAAGAATTTTTTTTATATTTCATAAATCAAATGACATCTTCATGACCTCTTACTGTACATAGAAGACCATTTACGTATGTGTAAATATGGTAGAATGCTTTTTGTGGGGGTGGAGGGAGTAGGTTTTACGTTAGGGAATGTGGCTATGATGTTATCTGTTTTATTAGCTCCTAATCTTGTTTAGTTTTGATTAATTGTGTATTGTTCTTTGTATCGTTAGTGTGTCTACCTGCCCAGGGACTGCAGATAGAATGTAATTAATCAGCTAAATCTGCTGCAATGCTTCTTCTCTCATTAATTGAGATTAATGTATATTTTGTACATGCTCCCTGACAAACTAAACAAACTAAAGTTGAAATCCATGACAGTATTTTAATGTTGTTTAATGTATCTTTTTTTCCTCTCCCATATGTTGGTAGGCAGCTCCAGTGCCAAATCCAGAGTCTGCTGTAGTCCATGAGGCTTCAGAGGCCAGCTCAGTCCAGAGCCCTTCAATTCCTGAGATAGAGGTGGAATCAGCTGAGTCTGTTCCTGTCTCAGAAGAGCTCATTGTAGCTGTTGTAAAAGACGAGGTGTCATCAGTCACACTCACAGAGATATCACCGGACCAGATCCCTTCAGAGGCCACTACAGGTGTTATAGATATTGATCTCTGTCTGCTTCCTTCTGCGTCTCAATCTCTTTTGTTTCACACACAATCACACAAAGGCTCTTACTGATGATATGCTGTATTCCCTCTTTCTGTACAGATCCAGTGGCACATTCAGCGCCAGCAGAGACAGATACCACCAAAGCCTCAGAGGAATTACCTGCACCTGTTGAAAATGAGCCCTCTGGCACAAAGGAAGCAACTGAGGATGTATCCCCCGATATCAGTCTAGCTGAGCCAACACCAAGCGTAGAATCTGTAGAGGCTTCTCCAGCGGAGTGTCTGCCAATAGAGTCTGCACCGGTTGAGTCTAGACCAGTAGAGTCTGCTCCAGAAGAGTCTGCTCCTGTAGTGCCTGCTCCAGTAGAACCAGCTGCAGTAGAGTCTGCTCCAGTAGAACCAGCTGCGGTAGAGTCTGCTCCAGTAGAACCAGCTGCGGTAGAGTCTGCTCCAGTAGAACCAGCTGCAGTAGAGTCTGCTCCAGTAGAACCAGCTGCAGTAGAGTCTGCTCCAGTAGAACCAGCTGCGGTAGAGTCTGCTCCAGTAGAACCAGCTGCGGTAGAGTCTGCTCCAGTAGAACCAGCTGCGGTAGAGTCTGCTCCAGTCGAGAAGTCAATAGGTACCAGAAATATTCTGCCACATAATTTCAAATAGCCAAAATGCAAATAATGCAAAAACTGTACCAAACTGTATGTGCCTACTTTGAAAACCACTGTTGGAACTGGAAGAGCTTCTTAAAGGTCCTATATGTAACTTTTTACATGTATAAATCGTTTTTATTGCTCATTGATAAGCGAACGGTTAATGATGTGAAAAATTAGATGTTCACTGTCTATCTGTGTTGCCTGTATAAAAAGTTTCCCCGGGTCGTATTTTCCGCGAAAGCTCCAGGAAGTGACATTTTATGCACGTTCTCAACTTCCTCCTCACTCCGCTTACAGAGATCAACAGTACAAACTCATCACACACTCCCGGTCTTCACCTCCACAGCCAGAGGCCATCTTCCACACACTTCTCCCAGAGACACATAGACTCCTTCACAGACTTTCACGTGTATGACCACTTACCTCCTCTGTAAACATTATGTCGGTAAATATCCAGTGTTTCACGGCTGATGATGATGCTCGTTTGTGTACGTATGAGCACATATGACGAGCATGCGAGGGAGAGCGAGCAACAGGTTACTGGTGCAGTTCACCTAACGGCCATGCGGTATCGCTACAAACGCAGTATTTTTGAAAGTTACATATAGCCCCTTTAAGTTTCCTAAAACTGTGAAATATATAATATAAAAAAAGTCCTTTGAAAGCTCCTAAAAATAACTAATGTACATTTTGTCATTGTTTGTCATCTCTAAAGTTCTTGTAACTTTGTGTTAGAATAGACCATATAAATACATGGAATTGTTGTAAACACACAATGAGAACTGTCCTAACAACATTACTTCTAATAGTGACATTTGTAAGATAGACATCAATCCATGTCCCTGCTGTTGACCCTGGTCTGTGTTTTGACCCCTACACAGTGCCAGTTGTTGAATCATCTGACCCCAGACCTGCTGCCGTAGAAGAGACACCAACACTTACACCACCCGAGCCTCTGCAGCCTGCAGCAGAAAACAACCAAGGTACTGTGAACCCACTCTGCACTACCACCACTGTGCTGGTTCAAACATTTGGTATGTTTGACCTGCACACACACTTCTCATCTCATCTGTGAATCACCTGAGATGAAAGGCTTCTAAATTGAATTGGTGTTTATCTCATTTGGTTTGTTATGAACATTCAACAGTAGATTAGCTGTGATGTTATCATGCCATTGTAAGTTTCCTCTGAGATACATTTTGATCTTCAGTACCTAAAGTGCTGAGCTCCTTTGGTAGGCCCTATCTGTTAAAGGAAGAATGTGCAACTCTTTAATCCAGTAGATGTCGCCCTTGAGCACCAGCATGAAACCAAAACAAACTGCTGTTTGGTAACACCTCCGCTCTCCTCGAGGGACACACCTCCAACCCCTCTCAACTTGCGTTCACATGAAAGAGTTAACAAATGGAACGCACCTTAAGTAAGCTCCATTAAGCGTGAGCGGCAGACTAAATGATCCTATGTTCGAGCGGCAATCACCTGTGTCCTGCATTGTTGTGTTAGCATGCTAATGTTAGCACACTTTGGTTAGCTCATAGCGTCATATGGGCCGTGATCTAAAAATGCTTACTTGACATCTTAATAAGCAGTGAGTATGTTCTTCTTCATTCACTAGTCCTTGACTTAAATAGCTTTTATACACGAGGAGCGAATCCGGCCGTCCTGTCCGAGGAATCATGATGTAAACACAGCTCCGACAACTACACAGCCAGCTGGACTCACACTTCTCACTCATTGTGGACAGTCATGACTTAGAGACACATTTACACAGGATATAATTGATTTCTATTATTGTGGGTAAAATGTTACACATTCTGCCCTTAAGATTGAGCTAGTCTATCATAATGGACACTTCCTTTTCATTTCCTTTTTTTAAATAAATAAGTATTTAGTTGACATAGAAATATAAAAAATGAGCCATTAGTGGAAACAATTGCACTGGTTGTCTTATCTGTGACAGTCTTTTAATGGGTCATTGAGACTGTAGTAAAAGGAGTACTCGTGCTAATGTTATATCAGTATGACACAGATCATTTATCCTTTCTGTTTTTGAAAAGAACAGCGAAACACTCGGAGAAAATAGAGGAGAGAAACTGAACGTCTTGTGTTCATGTTGCTGCGACTACCCCTGAGCTGCTTCCTGCCAGACACACATGAATCTTGTTCAGAGGAACACATCTATATATTCAGCAGTTTGACAGAAAGAGAAGTGGAGGAGTTAAGAATAATATCCACCAAACAAATCATGAGAGGAATTTGATGTCATACTGCCAGAGTCAACATTTGGACGTGTGCAGCTGGAAAACTTGATTAAAGCATTAGAACCACAGTGTGAGTCTGTTGTTGACAGCTGGCCATAACCTAAGCAAAGGAACGTAAATATAATGCAGTGATCTCAATTTGCATCACACTACATTTTTCAAATGATACATTACCAGTATATCAAAGTCTGTATCTTTGCACACAAATAGCCCTAGTCTCTCCTACCAGAAACCACACACATGCACATAACTAAAAAGTCAGCCTGTTCTCTTACAATGTGTTTCATGTGTCCTCCCCTGATCATCTTCATTATGTTTGATTCAATGCTAAATAATGTAACTGCACTGTGTTGTCTTTCTGTGCCTGTGACTCTAATGTGATTCTCTTGCTGCCCTCCAGGGGGCTCTGGTTTCAAGCCTGACCCTTCTCTGATGGACTTCGGCCAGTCCAGCCCAGATGATGAAGACCTGTACAGCACACGCAGCTGAGTGACCACAGCCGACCTCAGTGAGCGAGTCTCATTCCCACACTGCCATGTTGTCAATCATGCAGATAAAAAACACTTTGTATCATAGCGCAGTATAAAAAAGGCCATTTTGGAAGAGAGCCGGCTCAGGAAGTCTTTCATGAACATTTCCGTTTTCATTTCTTCTGCCCACATTATTCTACTTTCCACTCATAAGCTCCAAATGCATTCGCCTCATACCGGCAATGAAATTAATTCAATTACACAGAACTCAGTCGGGTTGCGTAGAAGGAGAGAAACTTGGAAAAGAAACTACTCCCACTACAAGCCTTTCACAGATGGTAGATTGTGAAACTCTTCCTGTGTTTGTCTCATTTACTGGATTTTGTGCTACAGCCTTTACGATCATGAATGCATGGTGCTTTTATTTATTCTTCTTAGCCCACTGCATAGTTAAGTTAATGATACAGCACATGTGCTGGGGATGATTACAGGGTGCTGCTTCATTGTGTTTCATCAAACATGTTCCTCAGTTGTTCAAAACCAAAAATAAATTTATATTTTCATGATTTCACGTTGTGTTTTGTTAAACTCGACTTTAAAGTGTGTACTTTAGTGATCTGTCACATTAGCACATAGCATCCTTTTACAAACCCAGTCTTTATCTTCTGTCCAAAGCTATGCAAATACGTTCTGACTCATTTTCACCTCAAACTAAATTTCAGTTTTGCATGAATTTCAAAAACAGAAAAAAAGACTAATGATATTTCACTGTGTAGCTCTTAATATAATCACATAATGATCAGCTTGACATTAGTAACTCCCACCTCAATTCAGCCTTTTCATCTCATAGAAACTATTAAACCTGTTTTATGTTGCTAATGGTAACCAGAACTCAGGGCGATTATTTCTAGTCATTAAATAACATGATTATTAATTAGGGACTGAAACAAAAAGTTACAGAACGTTTTCATAAGAAAGATGATTTTTTTTATGTCTCCTGACTGAAGATGTTAAAAGGATGAACTATAAAATAAATCATGAAGATTTTATTTGACTAAGTATCATCACCTTCATAATGACCCAGCTAAACATGTTTCTATGACAACCTGTACTGTCTTGTGCTACCATTTACAGTAATGTGTGGTGTAGACTTCAGTGATCAATGGGACGAGCCCAGGCTCACTAAGAATCTACAGGAAGAAATAAATGCTTTATGTTATATCAAAACATGTTTGTAAAAATCCAAACGTGTGGCTCTCAACAGGAAATGTTAAAGTCTTTCACTTAATCAAGACTGAAATGTCTCAGAAACTACTGAACGAGGCAAATGGCCCTGAAAAGAACCAGTACAGTTTTATCTACTGAAGTATCTGGTCCATATTTTTGTAAAGACTTTCACACCTCTCAGATGATAATGAGTTTACCTCCACTGTAGCCACGATGTTGTCACAGAGGTTTGAGTGACCTTTCTTGACTTTTATTATATGGACAGTCATGAACTTTGGTACAGATTCATTTCGCCCACAGGATGAATCACTGGTTCATGGAACACGATCGGATCAACATGCATCGTCTTCCTTCCTTTGGTTTCAAACTTCAAACCTGCTAAACTGTTGACACCCTTCAGTCCATCTTATCTGTACTTTGTTTTTTCTAAGAAACACAGCATGCTCACACACTAAACTAAGGTCGTGTTCGTATGTAATCACACACTCATTCTCAACTCCCTACTGCCTACTCTCGACACAGGGACTTTTCTGTACTGGACTTTACTTTGGCACACTAAAAACACTTGTTGTTTTTTGTAGATTTAGTTTGTTTTAGATTTTTTCAGACACTACTCGCTGTCTCGCCGGCCGGGGACAATAACGTCATTACTTCATACAAATAAACCCTGCAGCCAGGGAACAATAATGATCAAATCTTAGTGTGGTGGATCAAGTCAAATATCTGGGACATATGAGGAGTGACTTGAGTGATGATGATGTGCAGCATCAGTGCTGCAAACTGTACGCTCAAGCTAATATGCTGGCACAGAAATTTCTATTGTTTAGTTTATTTGAATCAGGGACAGTGTACAACAAAAAAATAACATTAGTCTCAGAAAAGAAGAGAGGCTTTGTACCAGATTTAGCTAACTAACTAATTTCCATCTGTTGTCCCTGTTGTGCACAGACTGTTTAGAGCTTTCTGTACTCCGCTGTACACTGCTCACTTGTGGTGCATTTAAAGTCAAACTAAAACTAAAAAGCTACAAGTGGCATTTAATGACACATTTAGAATATTTCTTAAATGACCCAGATGGACGAGTGCAAGTCAGATATTTGATTCTAATGATGTCTCCACATTTCATGCTGTGTTGAGAACGTTTATGTATTTAAATGTTTGTGTCAATTAATTGATTCAGAAAATGTCATCATGCTGTCGCTCACTCAGCCCACACTAAGAGACACAAGGTGTTCCTCCTGTTTCTGGAAACACTGGTGCAAATGTCCCTTTGTATTTTAATTACTGACAAACTGTGAACTGTACTGATTATATTATTATTATTATTATATTTATACCTCTGTTGATGTCCTGTATTTATATTTATTGTGCTTTTTTATAATGATATAATATAAAGTAATAAATAAAAGCAGGATTTAACTGAAAACAAATATTAGAATGAGCATCTTTTTTATTTTATTATACAGATAATAAAATAAAGAAGTGTATTTTTAATAATAAATAATGAAACATATTTTGGCCCCACATCTTATTGATTGGTGTTCAGACTGTGTTTTATAGCTGCCATCATCAGAAGGAAACTCTATTAAAACAGATTAGAGAGTTCAGAGGTGTCAGTATTATTTAATTCTCATAACAGCTAAATAAACCTCACGGGTAATGTAACATGTTTTTTTTATGTTAGCATTTAGCTTAAAGCACTACAGTGTCGGTGTACTCATATCCATGTTTCCATGCATCACTGTTTACTCAATGCTGGACCGATTTAGAAACTGACTCATTTCATTGTATGAACTTCCTCCTTGTTCACTAAAGGAGAAATTGTGAAACTGCTAGTAAATCTGATCCCAATCCCAAGTGACATTGTCATAGTTTTTTTTTTGTTCTGAAACAAAAGAAGAGTATGAATAGAACAATATTTATCATACATTGTGTCCTAACCCTGGGAGCGTCATGTATACATAAGAGCATGTTTGGTGACACATGTTTATGCTTATTTCTGTGTGAATGGGGAGGTGGGGGGGACCAGGCGGTCTGTTAACATCTTTATAGCTACTTTAGTGCTCCTCGGGGGAACCCGAGCCGCCTGGACCTCATAAACTCTGCATGAGGCTGACAAGTTGTCCCTCTTGGGACTCTGTGTGTATTTGTGTGCTGGCATGCTCACTGGATAGGACAGGAAGATGTCAGATCAGTTAGATGTCAATACTTTCTCATCCTTCTTCTTGTTGTACACAGAAAACAAAAGACATATGGGATGCAGGTGGTCTACTGCAGTGTTTCTCAACTGTTGGGTCGGGAACCAAAAGTGGGTAACTAATATGTGCCTGGAAAAAACATTCTCAAAAAAGTCTCTGAAGTGCTTTTTCAACATGTTTTGATTTGTTTCATTGTCACATTTTGTACCGTCAGATGTCCAAACTGCACTATTTCACATTGAACAAATCTGATTGGTTGAAAAATATCCAAAATTTGTGTTGCAACTTCTCATGAAGGAGCTGGTGGTGGGTCCTGTGGCTAGACCAGTTGAGAACCACTGGTCTAGTGGTTTGTGCGTGCGCCCCATGTACAGCTGTAGTCTTCTAAGCATTTGATTCCAAACTGGGGCTCCTTTCCTTCATGTCATTCCCTGTACTCTCTCTCTCTCTCTCTCTCTCTCTCTGATTTCCAACTGTCCCCTGTCCTATCTCTACAATAAAGGAATAAAAAAGCCCCAAACTCAATCTTTAATGAAAAAAAAAACATATGGGGACAAGAATGTCTGTGGTCAGAGCTACAGTTTGTAATGATGGTTTGAGTCGAGGTGTTATGGGAAGACGTTTGTTGTTTTGAAGACAAAGTACTAAAGAAACGACTCCGTCCTCTGAATCATGATTCGCCTACAGCATTAATAAAACCACATGGAACATATTGAGTTAAAAATGGAATAGAGACAGAGAGTGCTGGACATCTGCACAATCCTTTCTTCTCACATGGACATGTTGTTGCTATAAGCAGTATTGGAGGGTTTATAAGATGTGGCACTAAGTATAGCCTCATGTCACCTCTCTCAGGGGTCCCCTACACATATGGGCCCCCGTCCTAGCAGTGTCCCACACAAGCAGCTATGATTCAATTCTGAGAACTAATGCAAGACTGGACTCTGTCATGTAGTCCAGAGCTCCTCTCAGATATATGGTTTTTTTCTGACCGGCAGAGAGGAAGCGGGGCTCAGAGCCCTGACCTTTCACCTTTCACCCCCAGGAGCCTTATTTTCCACAGAGGACTTTGCGACGGTCATGGTTTGTGGTCATTATCTTCCCAGGGTCCGGAACAGCAAGGAAAGACCCCATCACCAAATAAACACATAGCACATTTATCAGTAAAAATGATAAACATTACAATTATGTAAGCAAGTTATGGGGCTTGTGAACACAGTGTGCCTATATGTTTCCTCGTGCACATCTTCCTCTTAATTTGTGAGTGTACACAGTATGTGCACATGATGTATGCCATACCCTTTTTCTCATGCAAGTAAAGTTCATTTCATTATTTCCAATGGAAACATTCTTCACATAAAGCACACATTTATTTACTTTAATATCTTTGTTGTTAACAGACTGCTGTTTATCTTTACAGCTGCAGAAACATCCAGGCGTCCAATTGTGTGTAATATGATAATGAGCACACGGGGAAGAAAAAGGAAAATAAGCCAAACTACAGAAGATGGGAAAATAGGAATAATCATGCTTTCAATCCAGAAAATAATTGGCTTGGAGATTGATGTCCAGTTAGGGTGGTGATGTAAGTTGAGCTTTGATGCTCTCTGCTCCATCGCTCCTCTTATCTGCGGCCTGTGCAGACGCTGCCTGTGACTAAATCCCTGTGTTTAGATCATCAAACAAACACACAGGGACAAAAACTCCCACACATTGTCAAACTGTTCATCACTCAGCTTTCATATTTTGTGATACTAACACCCCAAAAAATGGGGATTATTTTGTATTTGGTAGTAGAATTAAAACAAACATGTTCTGAATGCCATTGTAAGTGAAGCATGCATCGGCATTAACAAGACAACCCAATTGATTATCTGGAGATATGATAAAGTGAGTTTACAAAGGTCAAAGAATGGTTAACAGCCGGGGTAAACAAGTGAAAGTAGCTCCACTGAATACTTATGTAACAGGCATCTTAATTGTGAATGTCTGTAAAGTCTCAAAGTATTGACTCATTTGTAATCCAGCCGAGGGCAAACAGATGAGAGTCAGCCTTTTGGCCAACACGAGCACATGTTGATCAATGTGTCCCTGGTAAAGGAGTAACACGTGGAGATGTTTATATCTGTAGCAGTGTTGACAAAAATGACTCAGGTCCTTTAGTTACTGTGGGAAAAAGTAGCATTAGCTTAACAGAAAGACTTACATTAGAAAGACCAGGCATGTATGGCCATTCTAGCAGATCTATGGGATTGTATTTCATGCTAACACCAGCATGCAAACATGCTATAACTGACAATGCTAACATGCCAACGTTTTATATATATCTTCATTATGTGCATAATGATGAAAAAATTAGCA